>NW_026291700.1:0-31281 GCF_023091745.1 Budorcas taxicolor
ATTCTGAAGAATGTGAGATTCTCAAAAATATTTTTTTATTCGTGAACCAAACATGAAAATAACATATTTCAAACTTTACATTTCTGAGAATTCTGTAAGATTTCATGAACCAAACGCCCCCCTAAAATCGTTAACTAGTATTCTTTGAAGAATTTGTTGAGTATTTACGTGAAAAATGATAATCTAATCTTTCATCTCATTTTAGTCATGATCACATTAAATTTACCAAAAACGCTACAAAATCTGATGGTGCATTGAAGGATCCTAACACATGATGCATTATAACATTTTAATTTTTTTGCAACACTCCAATTGAAATATGAAAAAAAAAAAAATAATTGCTATAGATGTCTTATTACGAGGGTTAATTTTTATCACTTTTTTGTTAATAATTACTCATAATATTACTTTCCGTAACGATTATAAAATATGTTTAATTGCAATAGTTTTTTTAGACTATTGCTTATCATTTACAAAACAATATTACAGTAAAAAATTTATAACGAAATCATATACAATTATTTTAAATATTTTTTAAAATAATTTTAAATATTGTAACAAATAACATTTTCTAAAATAATTTTAAATATTCTCGAGGTCAGGTAGTGACAACTCTTTCTTTATTTACTTCTACCATGACAAAATAAATGATTATTGTTTTTATGTGTATGTAGATGCATTGACATGTACCAGACACACAAAGCTTAGTCATGGGTGGCAATGATTACGAACGTGTCTGATCAACTCAAACAAGATTAGTAAAAAATAAAAGCAAGTTCCATGATGGGCCCTTTTGGTGGTTCCAAAGGTGGTGTGACCACAATGAATTTGAGGGTCAGGAGTTGCAGTGAAAGCTTTTGATTCTTTCGCAGCAAAAACTTACAAAGACGACGTCGACCCCCCACCCAACTCCCACACACTGTGATGACCATGTTGCTTCACCCTTTCCACAGGCGGACCTATATTTGGGCCACCCCCGCTGCAGTTTTCATTCATCTCGAAAGTGAAATTATTAAAAACTAAATTATAGTTTTATTTATTAAAAATATATGTATTTATAAAGTATTTTTAACCCGAAACATTGATTAGCTTCTATTAAAAAATATTATTCATATATAAATATTAAATTATATAATTTTAATTTTTATTAAATATAAATTTTGAATCCGTCTCTCATCGTTATCCTATCTGAGGAGGTTCTTTCTTGTCTGCTGGTAGCTGCTATTGTTATGACTCTGGCATGCATTATCATTATTCATTCACAAGAGATGCCAAAGTACTTGCATGGTTTCTTTAAATTATTAAACACCCCCTCACCTTCCTCTGCTGACATTTTCATTAATAAAATCTCTACCCCTCTCTCTTTTCTTTATTTCTGAACTAGTTTTTAGGTGTCTATTCACCTATTTTTGTCATTCAATTTTAGTCAAAATATGAATGGTACATTTGGACACGTTCTCTTTTCATTAATGAATGAGATATATTTTTTTTTGAACAGTTAATGAATGAGATATAGTATACGTGAATATTGCAACAACATCTCTTCTTTTTGATAAACTCTCATTATGAGTGTCTCAATGAAAATATTTAATTTTTTTCTTTTTACAACGGATAATTCTTCTTGAGAAGAATCCAAATTCTACCACATATATGACCCTATCTAGAAGATGAACAATTTAGGATAGTCAAATACAAGGCCAATTGAGGTTGGACCAAGAAGATTAATTTTCTCACTAATTTAAATTAGAGACGCAAGTGAATTTTTTGCCCAATCCTAAGCGCTTCACCGCTAGATTTAACTCTTCCGTGCGTTTAATCTTTTTTACTAAATAAACAAGTGATACTATCAAGTTTCAAGATCTATACAAAAGGTGGAAAAAGCAAACTCACATGGATTGGGAAACATTAGACAATCTCCCAAACTATACAAATTGAACTATTGTAGGTGCTATGACAAAAACTCCTACCATACTTTAAACTAATTTATAGGTATTGAGCGTGTGTTTAATCTTTGTTGGCTGAATTGTTTCACCATTTTTTTATCTTTGAAATTTGTATTGTTCAAAGGTCATATTTAATTTCCTTTAAAGAAGTGATGACAAATAATTATTGAGGAGAGCCTTAATTATCAGCCCAAATCAGAGCTCTTAGTGACATATATAATTCTGTGATTTAATTATGCATATGACCAATATATTTTTAAGATGGCATGGGGACATGGGATAAATTAAAGCTCTAACACCTTAGGGAGCACAAAAGAAGGTGTGGTGGGACAATGGACTGCTCAAACACCTTAGATTTGGGTGCCAAGACAGATCCCTCATTTTGGCATATTTTTATCTTCTCTTTTTTATTTTTCAACTCTCAAATCAAGTCTTGGCTCACATGGACGAATAATCAAATTAGCAGCAGATCACAAGTCACTCTCATAGTTATTTCATCTTATTCGTCTTTAAATATATGCCATATTCGCATCATTTTATTGAATCTTTTAGCAAACACAAGAGAATTGACGTACAGTTATTAATATTAGTATTTGTAAAGTATGGAATATTAATGATTACATTCTTTTATAAATTCCTTTCACTATATTTTTTATTAGGGAGCATATATACTCCTGTATAATTTTTTGGGTTTATTGCAATAAATAGTCCATTTACTGATTGAGTAAAAAAAAAAAATTGATTTGTATTAAATGTCCATGCTATGACATTGCGTATTATTGGTGGTAGAGTCAGGCTCCCAAAATCCAGGTGTGTATTACGGTGATTGACATGCAGGCTATCTCTTAAAAAAAAAAAAAAAATTAAATGAAAAATTATCAAAATATCCCTTACTAAGTGAGAAGTAGACATGCACACCCTAGCCTAAGTGTGCCTCTGTCCCTGCGTACTATATAAAATAATTGCTATAATTACACAAGTCCTAACAGTAAATAATAGCCCAAAAACCACCGCCCTAACTTAGTCAACTTCTTTTTTCTTTTTTGATGATACGGATTATTTTTAAAAAATTCTTTAAACTCACATCAAAATTCAAATCTCGAAAGCATATAATCCGTTCGGAAAAGGCATGATCTAGCTTGCCAACTTCTTGTATCTGCCTTTTCAGCCATATATATTGCATATCGTGCAAAATCATCAAACTTTTTTTTCTACCCCTTGCATATATTTGGGGATAAAGGGCATATTGGATGGATGTGATGATTCAACTGCTACGTATATAGCACACCTATAAAGCAAAAGCTGACTGAAGCTTAATTGGGAGTAGTTTTAGGTAAATGTTCATTAGGTTGTCCACAAAGAAATGCTTCCCATCACTAATACTCCATTATGATCACTTGTTAGCTCACATTAGATCCATGAAAGATTAGATGAGATATAGTAATATTAACTATTTAATTTGCTTTGCTTATGTCATTATAAATTATTATTCTTATAAGTTGAAAGATTAGTTGCACCACTTTCATCTATGATTTCTGACCATTCCATGTGAGTTTTATTTTTTCTTTTCTGGGTGTTTCTTCTTTGCTGGCATTTCGTACGAAAATTTATTCGGTTGGTCATGTCAAGGTAATGGACATATATTTTCCACCTTTCCCTTTTCTCTTCCCCACTTTGGGTGGACAAAGTTTTTATATTTCACCAAATCCTCCATAGGCTTTATAATCTTTAGTCAACTAGGATTATAGATATAGGGAGTTGTGAATTTTCGGGTGTATAACAAAGGGATTTGAATATAAGAGAAACTTAGATCATTGATTGTTTGATTTAAAGGTAATAAAGCGATAATGATAATACAAATTTAAAGTTATTATGTGAAAAGGTATGACATTCGTATTTATTTAATCGTTTGCTTTAATGATGTTGTGAGTTTTTAGGTGTATATAACGGATTTTATTTATTTATTTATCATCATAACTTTATCATTGTTAGGTTAAATAATTAATATTTTAAATCTCTCTCATTACAATAAAAGACAATTAGTATTACAAGAGAATCTAAATTTGTAACATATCAGGAGTTCAAGTCTAGAAATAGTTTTAATCATTCACTAGGGGAGAAATAAAACAGAATTATTTCATGAAGAAAGGTAGAAGGAAAGTATATATCTCCCAACTGTTGTTATATGAACATTAAGTATGGTTGAGAATACTTTTTGTGTGAGGAAAGCATATAGGAAGTGGGTAGACAGTAGAGAAAGTAGTGGAGGTAGCTAGCAATGAGAGTTGTGCCCCATGTTATAGATCAGAGGAAAATGAAAGAAAATAAATGTTAGGAAAACCATCAGGTTTTTGATTTAGTGATATATTTCTCGTCGTAATTGTAAGATATTATAAAATCAGTTCTTACATGTAATATCGTTTAATATATATTGTATAATTTAAGTCTTCATTGAATCTAAAGAAGAAGTGTTTGGAGATATTTAAAGAAAACCCTAGAAAATATGATCAATTGAAGTTTGAGAGTGAGTATAGGTCAAGCAAATGGATGGAGAATGGTTGGATTAGGATTAAAGAAATGGGTTAAGTAAAGTGGCTGTGTCTTCAACCCAAGGAAATGCGCATGATTTCATGATACTTCTTGGAAATGATGATTTTCTTTACGTTTCACTTTCAGTCCCTTTAAGAAATTAACAAAAAAAAAGTATGGTTTTCAAAAGAAAAGAAAATAGAAAAGAAAGTTTTAGGGAAAAAAATAAAAACTATAATCCACTAATCTATACTATATTTATCTATCCATAGCTTCAAAGTTTTGATAAATGGTCATTTGATTTAAAATTTTAAACTATTAAAAAGTATACAAAATATTCTTTCACGTATAATAGATTTTGAGCTATAACTGATTGTGACAAGGCTTGAAACCATGACAATTTTAACTATTAATAAAAATCTGATACCGTAATACATAGGTGACAACTTAGAAAAATTTAAACTTTTAAATATTACATATTTGATTAATTTAATATCTCCAACAAATTCAACTTTAATTTCTCCAATCAAGAACGCTTTCATTATTAAGATTTGTGGAGTACTATTAGTGGTCATAGCTCACAAAAAAAATCAAAACCCTGTTTCATGCCTATAGCCTAGGCATTGTTATTTACCTTCCACAAGGCGATAAAGAGGAGAAGATTTTAAACACCTAGAAAATAGCTCACTGTTTTGAAACTTATCATATTGGCCAAAAATATAGTTGGCTTGAACGTTTCTTAACTTAGTTTGAGACTTCAATCCATGAAAGAGTTTGGTGTATTTAAGCATGCAAATTCAAAGTTCCAACTTGAGTTAACCGATTGAAATTTAGCCACCTACACATGCAAAACTTTCGTGCATTCGATATCCAGAGTAGTCGAGTAGTGGGCTAGTTTTCATCACAATTAAAGGATTAAGGTTCAAATTTCATGGGGTTGAAGGCTGGTGGAGGTAAGGGGTAAGAAGAAAAAAACAAAACAAAGCAAAAAAAAAACTTCCGTGCATTCTCATAAATGCATTCATGCAATCTTGATCATAACATTATATTACGTTATAAGAAAGAGTAATGAAAACATTACGAGGGGATCCAAATTCATTAGGTTACTCGTATTGTCAATGCTCACGCAAATGAATATTAAAAAAACTTCGGCATTCTCATAAATGCATACATGCAATCTTGTTCGTAAAATTATGTTACATTATAAGGAAGATTAATAATAACATTATGAAAAAATTCAAATTCGATTAAAATACTCGTATTGTCAATTTAATGTTAAAAATACTTCGGCATTCTCATAAACGCATACATGCAATCTTGATCATAAAATTATGTTACATTATAAGGAAAATTAAGAGTAAAGTTACGAGAAGATCCAAATTTGATAGACGGCTCGTATCGTCAATAGTCAGGAAAATGAAATGTTAAAACTTTAATTTAATGTTACAATAGCTTCAAATAGACAAAACCAAAAGGGAATTCCAAGAGCATCTGGAGAATAACAAAAGAATACAGCGAGGTGGCTGAAAGCCTGTTAATGCAGAAAGCAGTTGACCCGGCTGGTTATGCGTGTCATGATACATTAATGCTTTACAAGCTAAGGTGGTCTCTTAAATCTACGAGTAATTGAGAATCAATAATCTTTTAATAACATCATAATATTATAAATTAATTTTTTTTGGGTCAAATTATAAACGAGATTTAATTAACTCTTGTGAAGTGTTCACATTATTTGATTATAATTATATTAATAATTTATAATCGTTGAATCTTGTTTATAACTCATAATATTATGAGCCGATCCATTACCTATAAGATTGTACATGGTTCCTTCTATCTATTATAAGGAAACAAATGCTTTTGAATGGAAATTTATATATGCACGCACGAATTATAAGGTTGGATATACATGCACTATGCATGTGTGTGTGTGTGTGTGTGCGTTTTTTTTTTCTTTCTGAATCACCTCGATTTTCTCTAATTATTTTCTATTGCTTAACGATTTGGTTTAAGTCTCGATTGTGTGATAATTGATAATTAGTTTTTATATTCACCTTATTTTACAACTCATTTAATTAGGTCTGCTATCCTGACCCGGATTTTACTATTCAACCATCAAGTCTTGAAAATCCCCGAAGGAACCACATAAAAACAGTACACCATACATAAGCCTTTCTGTTTTATATTCCTGAATAAGTATAGGTCACACCGTCGAGGAGACTTTTGTCTAATTAATTTGAATTATATTTTTTTTAATAAAATTATTTGTTTAAATTTAAATGTTGATATGAGTATGAAAGTGTTATAAATAACATTATTACCACAAGGATCACTTGTAAGTTGATAACTACAACTTACAATCGATCTATGGAAATTGATTCTCTTTTATGTGTACAAGCAAAAAGCATGCTAGTTTTATTAAAGAAGAAACGCACAAATAAACGAGTGCAATGTTGAACGGTAGAAAAGGAAAGGGTGTCTTAAGAGGGAGAAGAAAACAATGATTTATGAGTTGGGTGGGAAATGTGTGTGCCCACATGTACATCAAGTAGGCAAAATTCGTGAGCATAAATGAAAGTGAAATGTCCTTGGGTTGCGATTTATTGTATTGAAAAATTATAAGTTTAAATTACGATTTTAACTTAAAAAAGAAAGAGATCTCATGAATTTACTTGTAATATTATGATAATATGAACGAAATCTAATTATTATAAATAATTAATACAATTATGATGAATTAATATAAAAAAATTTATAATTATTAAATTACAATTATAACATTATAATATTACGAAGTATCTTTCACTCGGAGTCATATATATTGCCGTGCAGGATTGTATTACTTTCGAGGGAGAGCAAGCCGACCCTCGTGGACCAAAGCAATAGACAAATTGCGTGATGCCATTCCAAGCACTCTCTTTCACATTTTTTCTAGTCTCTTTCTTTTTTCCCCTCTTTCTCGATCTTTTTTGGTGGCTCCTCTCTTTCTTTGTCACCTCCATTAATTATAAAGTAAATATCATTCTTGGTTTTGGGGAAGATTACCAAAACCAACTGAACTTTCTTGTGAAAGATTCACCCATTTTTCCTCCACATTTCATCATGCATTATCTCATCACCATCTCTGAGTTTCTGATATTACCCTTGCTCATTAAGTCTACGTCTAGAAATGTCCCCACATACATTAAAAGACTATTATTTTTTAGCGCAAAATATTTTTTCACCATCAAATCTCAATGAAAAATAGAAAAAAAGAATCCATATTCTTTTACCAAGGAGTCATATTTTAAAATGATAACTAAAATCAAATCAATGGGATAGAAAAAAAGGGTTTACTCAACTTTTTTTTTTGCTCGACTAGTAATCATTTCATCCCAACTAATCAAAAACGTGATGTACAATCAAGTTCATTTACATCAGTCTACACATATATGACAACAATGAGGTTTCTATTTGTTAAACTATCCACATATTTACTATTAACATAAAGGATTTACTTAACTTGTCATGGTGAACTAAGTTCCACAAATTTTGATATTAATACGATGAAAGCAATATAATAGAAGAATAAAAGTGAGGTTTTTTTTTTTTCATTTTGATTGTGGTTTAATTAACCATAAAATATGATTTCCTATTCTATGTTCAAAATATATATGTCGTCAGACCTTGTATAGTTTTGAAAACCTAATTCCTGGTTCTTAATTTTTTTTTTAGAAACATAAGGTGTGTAGGATTGGCTAACAATTGAAAATAGATGAGAATTCGTTTCATATATATATATATATATATATATATATATATATACTAATCTTTCATGTAATGAAGAGTAGTACAAGGATTAAAAATGTTTTATACTATTTGTTTATGCGGAAATTTTAGTAGGGTTAAATTTATGTTGCAATTTTTAGGCTCGATTAATCACAAAAAATAATATTAAATCAAATGTAATTAATACTTGAAATCGTCATATCTATAATGACATATAAGGCTCCGTTTGTTTGCTGTAAAATATTTTTCCGGAAAACATTTTCCGGATTTTACGGTGTTTGGTAACACTGGAAAATTGGTTAACCGTAAAATGTTTTCCGGTCAAAAATTGCGGCTGCTTTTTCTTAATTTTACGGTGTTTGGTAACACCGGAAAATTGGTCAACCGTAAAATATTTTCCGGTCAACAATTACGGCTAGTACAAAATTATATAAAATGTTTTCATGTCCTTTGGGAAAAGAAAACATTTTACAAAACTTACGGCACATCCAAACATCAGAAAATATTTTTCAGTATTCTATTTTTCAGTAAAATATTTTCCTCCAACAAGTTATTTTACGGCAAACAAACAGAGCCCTGTAAAATATTTTATTTTCCAGGAAAAACACTTTCGACGGAAAATATTTTACACAAGCAAGTTATTTTACGGCAAACAAACGGAGCCTAAACCTCACAAAAAACTCAACGCATGTTTTGTTCAGAAATCTTATCACACATTCAAACTTTTGATCGTAATTAAGGTTGTTCTTAAAATCTTGTTTTCCTTAATATTTGGGATTCACATGTTTTAGATCCTGATATTTTTACAAATTATTTATTCACAAGTTTGGCTAAGTCATTAGAGCACTAAAAGTTATGATATTGTCCGACCCCATACATTATTATTTACACTTATTTGTTATTTTGACCGATAGTTTTGGCTTGATTAAATGGACAATTTGAAGGTGGCAGGTCTTAGAATGAAAGCGCGGTAGATGGACAAATGCGTTGAAACAAAAGTCACATAATTGTCAAGATTGAGCTTAATAAGAACACATGGTGGAGATTTCACATTGTTGACAACCATTAGCAAGATATATAACTATTTTATTTATATTTTTAATGACAGGGAATTTTTTTGACAAGTTTTTTAGACTAATATTAAGGGTGTTAGTCGCTCGGGTTTTGGTTCAATTGTAAATTACTCGCTCTATATATAAGAAATTGTGAATTTGATTCTCGTTAGTTAAATATATGTGTTCTACGGCCTTTAGACTTTCCTTATAAATAAAATAAAAAAACCCTAAGGTGTTAGATCCTGAGAAAAAAAAATATTAAGGCTGTTAGATCCCGAGATATATAACTCTTTCGAAAGAGATACAATTGAATTTTTTTTTTGGATGACGTAAAAATTCAGTTGTCAGAGTTCGACCACTAACTATCACACCCCTAGGTGTAGCAGTGCGTTCCTATACATGCTTCAAGTCTATCAAGGGCAGAATTCTAAAGCAATGACGAGTATCGAACACGCAACCTCACATGAACGATTTTTTTACCCACTATATATATGCTCCAAGTCCGTCAAGGACAGAATTCTAAAGGAGTGATGAGTGTCGAACTTATAATCTCACAAAAATAATTTTACCCTCATTACTACTAGACTATACCTCTAGGGACAACTATAATCCAAGTTTGTCAAGTCCAAATTAAAATTTATCAGAATTGACCCCAAATAAATTAACTATCTAACTAATTCCAACCTGAGTGAAGATATATAAAAGATGCAGTAAAAGATGCATTATGCATGAGGCAATATGGTTGTATTATCGCCACATGGTAGTCAAAAAAGTCAAGATTCTAAACTATATTATCAGCAATGGTATTGATAGCCTTATATCGTCTGATTCCAAGCTACACTCTTATGACCACCCAACAAAACGATGGTGCTTGATAATTTGCCAAGACCTTTTAGTCGTTCTGAAAAGTTTGATTCCAAAGAAAACGGCTAACAATTTTTGAAAATGTCCATATTCATTCTTTCAACACAAAGGGTTAAAAAAGGTTAAGTCATTTGATAAAGTCAAGGAAAAATTTTGATCAAACACTAAATTTGTGAGATGGAGAAGACACCTCAACCAATAACCACGCAATTAGGTCGGAATTATTTTGATCTCTTCTTTACATTCTAAGATAAGGAATTAGTTTAGTTGATTTGAGTTGAGAATAGTTATTTAAATGTTTAAATCTTGAAAATTAAGTAAAACCGTGAATACTTTATAAAAATAACGTTGATATGTTGATTATCATTTTTGCTGCCTACTCAATTTCGTTCCAATTTTTTAAATATTTTTTATGAGTACTACTATTCTTCAAAATTGTACATAATAAGGGTTTTATATATTGAATTACCCTTTTTATTAACAAACAAACTATGGAGAAAATAAGGAGGTTTTGGGGGATGATGTTGTCAAAATCTTAGTTCATTTTCTTTCTCATGAAGTAATGCTAAGCATTAACCTATTTGTTGGAACCAAAAAAAATTAATAGTCAAGATAATTTGGCATAACCTAGCTTATCAACTAGAGTAGGCATCTTCAAATTAGGGTATGGATCACATCTTCTTTTCACCGTAGCAAAAATAAATGAAAGTAAGAATTAGATCCTCTTTTTCCTATGCATAGAGGGACAATATATCTTCCCACTTAATTACTTTCTCCATCTACCAAGATAATTTGTGTACCCAATACACTAAAAAAATGAAAAGATAAAGACATATGTGCACAAAAGATTAAGAATTTTTTTTTTTTTTTTTTCTGACTGTATAATTACAAGCACATATTTATAGAAAGAGAAGAGAAAGCTGACGAGCATGGGCCATATACAAACAATCCCAGCGGCAGCGGTAACGGCAGAGACCTTCTGCACGCCCAACAACAACACCCAACCCAACTTCAACACCCCCACCTCACCTCATTGATATATACATTTGCTTATGTGTATGCATACGTATATCTATTTTATTACATTGTCATCTCGTTCAAATATTTAAACAGTTAGAGAGAAATTCTCCACAAGTACAAATGAAATTTGATTGTTAAAGTTATCATCTCATTAAATGTTTAAATAGTTAAACATGAATTCAAATATTTTAAATAAGTGACAACGATACTATAATCAAACAAGTTTGATAATGTAGAATCTGATACCATAAAATTTATTACGTTATCAAAAAGTTCAAACTGTTGTAAAAGATTTTATTATATTTATTGTTGTTTTCAACATAATTCAAAGCAATAAATAAAAAAAATGTTTCTTGCTTTTTGTTTTTTTTTTCCTTAAAACAAGTGATTAATTAAATGGGTAATTAATAAACAACAAAAAGATTAGAAACAGTAGGAGAGAGTGAGTTAATAAGAAACACGAGACTTCTCCATCTTTTAAAGAAAAGGCCAAACTCACGCGAAACAAGAAGAGAAAAGAAAGGAAATAAAAAGAAAAGCAAAGGCAGAGAGAAAACACAACACAGTAAGGCCATTAAAGGGTGCTCTCTCTCCCTCTCTCTCTCTCTCTCTCTCTCTCTTTCTTGGACTGATTCTCTTCAACCGCATCTCTCTCAATCTCTCTCCCTATCTCTCTCCTTGTTGTATATGCACAAAGCAAAAGCAAGCAATATTCCAAAGAGGAGGCAATTTCAAAGAAGGATAAAAGGAGAGGAAAAATAAAAGTCAGTAAAAAATGTTGAGTAATAGTGTCGTACCATTATAGAGCACAGAGAAAAGCTTGAGGCTTCTCTCATTCCATTCATTTTCTTGGTGTTTTGTTTTGTTTTTTTTTTTTTTTTTAAGCATTGGCATTGAAGATTACGCCTCTTTAGGTTGAGGTTGGAGAGGCATCCTCTTTCTTGCTTCTCTTTCATGTTATTTATGCGTGTTAGCATTAATTAGGAGAGGATCCTAATTCGTACTCGTCATTCTCATCCAATTCTCAACTCTTCGTGTATCATTAATGATATATATTACCTAAATTGTATCACCCCACAAAAATCCATCCATATATACAAATCTCTCTCTTACTCGCTCCACATTCAAATATCTTCCATTTTTGCACAATCACACCATTTTTTTCTTATTGTTCTATAGATAATGGCTGTTCAAGCTCAATACCCATCAAACGTTCTTCTTCTCAACAGGTTTGCATTCATCTCTTTCACTCTCTCTCTCAATCTCTCCCGTTCTTGAATTTTCTATTGTCTAGACGAGGATTGAATGATTGAATTACTCTCTCTTTCATGCAGAACCATACAAGAAGGAAAGAACCAACCCGGCCGAGTAAGCGGCGGTGATGGTGGCGGCGGTGGCGGCGGTGGAGGAATAGCATTGTTTGATCACCCGCATATACTATTCAACCCCGGAGGTAATCAATTTTTCTTCATTTTTCATTACGTATTGCAATCAAATCAATTCATCTCCAAATCAAATATATCAAATCGATCAATCTAAAATCTTCTTTTTTACATGATTTTTCCTCAGTCACAACGAATAACTCGCGAAAGCGAGGACGAGAAACCATGGGTACAACAACGATGAATGGAAGCAACGCGTTGATTTCAGTAACATTGCAGCAACAACAACAACAACAACAACAATCTCAGATGATTGATCTCTCTCAGCTACACACTCCGCAGAACAATCCAAACAACGTTGTTGTCTCTACTGGCCTTCGCTTAGCCTTCGGTGATCAACATCAACATCAACAACAACAACAACAACAACATCATCATTTGCAACACCAGCAACATTATAATTCTCATCAGCAGCAACAAACTTCTTTGTCTCCTCAATCATCAGTTTCGTTATCGATTTTGTCAGATGACTTTGCCTCTCAGATTAAACAACAGCGCGATGAAATTCACCATTTCATCCAAGTCCAGGTACTAAACTAAATCTAGTATATATTTTACTAACTAAAATAGACACCATCCAAATGTAAATTTTATTCGAGCATTGTTATATGTCATTCGGGATATTTATGGGACTTGTTTATTCTAATTGTAGAGCAATTTTATGTTGTTTAGGGAGAGCAGTTGAGGAGAGAATTGTCACAGAAGAGACAAAGGCAATATAGGGAGCTGCTGGTGGCGACGGAGGAGGCGGTGGCGAGGAGGCTGAGGGAGAAGGAGGTGGAAGTGGAGAAGGCAGTTAGGCGAAACGCGGAGTTAGAGGCTCGGGCGGCGCAGTTAAGTGCGGAGGCGCAAGTGTGGCAAGCGAGAGCGAGGGCGCAAGAGGCCACGGCGGCGACCCTGCAAGCGCAGCTGCAGCAGGCTATGATGGGCGGCGGCGGCGGCGGCGGTGGGTGTAGCGTGGATAGAGATGATCAGTGGGGTAGCAGTAATGGGGTTGATGGTGTGGTGGCGGAGGATGCTGAGTCAGCATACATTGACCCGGACCGAGTTGCTGTGTTGACTGGGCCGAGTTGTAAAGCGTGTCGGAAGCGAGTTGCCTCATCAGTGTTGCTGCCGTGTCGACACTTGTGTTTATGTACAGAATGTGATGCTGTGGCCCAGGCCTGCCCACTTTGTTTCACTTTCAGAAGCTCAAGTGTTGAGGTCAATCTTTGCTAAAGCAGCCCAATCCAAACCTAAAGCCCATGTTCTATCAGCCCAAATCCAGACCCATGTATAATAAAGTGGGACCTACTAGATTATGAGGGTTAAAAAAGGAATAACAAAAACAAATGAGGAAAAGAGAAAAAAAAGTTAAACATGAGAAATAAGTACATGTTTATCTTATTTGCCTATATTACCCACCCATGACTCGAATTTTTGTGTTTATTTTTTTTCTTTTGTTTGCTAAAGCTTTTTTGTTTCCTTTTTTCGAGGGTGGAACTTGGAAGTACCTAAGAGGTAATGTACATGGCCACATGGGAGTGGCATTGGCATTTTGCTTTTTCTGAAAATTTAATTGATACATAAATTCTTTTATTTGGTATTTTTATCGGTATTTTTGTTTTATTTGCGTTTAGGTTCGTTCTTGCATTTACTTTTCTCTATAAGAAAAAGGGTAGTAATCGTCCTAAAGCATCATTTTAGTTTAGGGGAATACTAGTTTCATGCATGCATTTTATATTTGTAATTGGAATAGGTATACAACTAGTCA
Organism: Budorcas taxicolor; assembly: GCF_023091745.1. NCBI lineage: Eukaryota > Metazoa > Chordata > Mammalia > Artiodactyla > Bovidae > Budorcas > Budorcas taxicolor. The sequence goes on from NW_026291700.1 coordinate 14,375, forward strand.
TTTACATCTAATAATGTAAATCAAATTATGGTATATTTGTGTTAAGATTCTCCCTCATTTTATCTTCGTTAGCTCCATTTCAAGAATGACATTTGTCAACTCAAAGGAGAGAGAAAATGATATATACTAAATCTCTTTGAAAACATTTGATGGAAAAGGAGAATAAAATTTCTTATTTATCATACTTGTCATTGTTGCATATATAGAAAACACAAAATTGAATAGTACGATTGCTAGTAAATTATTTAAATTGAATAGTACGATTGCTAGTAAATTATTTTTTCTCATGAAATTTATGAGGACTAGATCGTGGGAAAAGAAATTTATTAAAATTGATCTTGAACCGGGGAAGATGGTGGATTTATTTTACGAACAAATATTCTCTTTATCAATATGTATATGGGTGTGTTGATGGGGACTTAAAAGCATGGGTATAATATATGGAGATAGAATTTCAATAGTTTGGGAGGCTTAATTGAATTAGTCAATTAGTTTTGCGGTTAAATTGTTAAAGTTATGAAACTTTAGGGGTTTCTATGTCATTTAGCCTTTGTATATCTATGGTTATTTACCATCTGTAAAATGGTTCTAGGGGCTCACAAGTATATTTGACTTTTAAGAGGAACCTCACAAGCACTTTTTGTAAATGTTAGGTGAGCAATGATGAATTATTTCGCAGCACATATATATATACACAACCACATTTTAAATTTTTTGTAACGCTCTAGTTAAATAAGTAAAAAAAACTTTTGTCATTGGTAATTTGTTGCAACGGTTTTTTTAAGTTGCATCAAACTATTGAAATATTTATGATATGCAACGTTTTTTGGTTAAATGTTGCTTATTCTATTTATTTTTTGCAACGGATTGTAAAACTATATTTTAGTTGCAACTTATATAAAGGTTTTTGCAACAGTTTTGTTAGTATTGCTTCTAAACATTGCAAAATCTAGGATATGCAACACTTTATTAAGTGCTACTTATTTTATTTATTTTTTTGCAATGATATGTAAAATTATGGGCTTAAATGCAACGCACAAAAACTGTTGCTTATTAGATTTTTGTTTAGTGAGACGTCTTGAAATATTTTAATTTGAGCTTAATTAATTGAAAATGAGAAACTATCAAAAAATCAATTATTTGAAAAGATAGAGAAAAAATCAAAAAGTTGATTAATTTGGTTCTCTTCTGTGCCCTCCTTATTTCTCTATTTTTTTGCCAAAACTGAGAGTTTATTACTTTTAAGTTCTACATTACTGTCGAATAGTGAAAAAATTATTGCAAGTTTTAAAAAATTTCAATGCAAGTGTAAAAGACTATTATTTATATTTTTGGAAATTATATTGTTCACAAAAATATTGACTATTAAAGATAATAAATGAATAAAGTAAACTTCTCTCTAACAACGTTACTTTTAGATGAGATGGTTAGTAACATAATTATAGAGTTCAATATCAAAAGGTCCTAGGTTCGAGTCTTATTGCTACTTATTTAGAAAAATATATCCAAGTGCAACTCATTAAAAAAAAAGGAAAGAGAATCTCATGCATATATATTATTTTAAGACCGTTGTTTATACTTTTAAAAATCGTTACAATAACTATCAAAAACTGTCACAAAAAATATTAAAAACTATTGTTATTACTCTTGAAAACCGTCGCAAATAGGAGAACATTTATCATGTAGTAGTTAGAAAAAAAAAACCGTTGTTAAAGGAATCATTTGTAATGGTTTTTTTACCGTTACTACTTATTTGTCAAAAACCGTTATAGTAGATAATAGACAATGAGAGTGAATTCAACGATAAGAAAACCATTGCGTAAAGTCATTATTTTTAGTTTTTTGGCAACAGTTTTCAAATGTTACCTAAGATAAAAAATGTGGTAGTGATATATATATATATATATATATATATATATATATATATATATATATATATATATATATTTATTTATTTATTTTCTTTTTCCTGTCGAGATGCATACGTTATTTATTTTTTATTTTGATGAAATGCATACGACATGCACGGTAGTAACATTCATGTGTGTGTATATATATACACGGATAATGTGAATGCGCCAAAATTTTTGATGCCTACGCACCATGCAATTAGCTAAACTAGTTTATTTAATTCCTAATTTTAGTCGACCTTATGAAAGGTAAGACGATCTGCAAAATAAGAGGAATAAGATTGTTCGATATTTTTTTAGAGAATAATTATGTCACTCAAGTCAGATCAAGGTAAAAGAGGCCCTCGAAGCCACAAGGGGGCAAGTGTGAGTACTTAAGGTCTAGTAAGACCAATAAAATTTACAATATTTCTCTTGTGAATATTCTTAAGAATATCTTTTCCCTCATTAACATGCACATAGAAAAAATTGCATATCATCCTAAGATAGTTTACTGAAGCTCCCGCTCGCCGCATTGTGCATTCGCCACCATGGCTTGGGAGCTTCTGTTCTTTGATTAATCCAAGCCTTATTCTGATAAGTAAAGTCAGTTATATGGATCTGACGATACTATTTATTACTGCCGAAAAAGCCCCACATTTCTGAAGTACTATTAACGGAATGTATCTATTATTAAGCTCAAATATTAAGAGTTGTATTTCAAAATATTTGTGAGATTCACCATTTCACTCTAACGCGTGGTTCCATGTAGTGAGAGGCGTTCACACATTGTGTCCTGGGACGTTGTCTGAAGCCAATCTCCAGATATTAGCTCAAATAATGTACCGCGGTTTTTATGGCAAGTGAACAGAAAATTTCAGAAAGGTAGGTGAAGATCTCATCATTCTAACTTCATTTTGCTCTTCCAAATAGAAGTGGTCCGTAAAATAATTGAATCTTTCAGATCATTTAGGTAAACATTCAATCTCAGCATACAGATCCATTAATATGAAAGATTTTTATTGACACTTTTTCCTAAATCCTAATTAATGTCCATAACAATTTATGTAGCCATAGTTTTAGAAACTGGTATATAGAAATTCTTTTCTTATTTTGTGATGCAAGATATGCTACGTCATAAATGTTGGCGTTCTGCTTGTGATTTTAATTAGGAGCTATTCACGTTTGGCATATGCTAGTTTTGGGTGAAATCTTCTGGAATGATTTCGTACTTCAGTTCGATGGAGGAATTTTAGGACATCCTTAGTGTAACGCACCAAGTGCCGTAGCTAACTGAGTCTCTTAAAAAGCATGTGTAACTCGTAATGAAAGGTGTGATCTCACTTGTAGAGGTAAGGAAATTGTTCGTGAGGCTAGTAAATAGAAACCTGAACTAGTTGTACTCTATTATTTTGCTAGAGCGGTCATTTTTTTTTTTTACTGACAGGAACCTCCTGAAAACTCCTAAAAATTATAACAGATTCCAAACTTCGAGATATATAATCCTGCCTAGAAAAGACATAAATAAAATAGAAAAAACAGATTAAAATAAAGAAAGAAAGAAGGAAATCTAAGACTCAAGTCAGCCCAAGTACATTTTTCTGCTATTTATCATGTGCTTGAAAAGGTAGGGTAAGCATGCCTAAAGATAGATCTCAGTCACAGTTGAGAGCATTATGCAGACTATGTATGATGTGTTGTATTTGTAAATTATTTCCATCTGTACATGATTTAGTTTTGAACAAACAAAAAAAAAAAAAAAAAAAAAAACATGATTTAGTTTGAGGTCCCAATCGATTTATCTTCCCATCTAGTCAGTGCATGTTATGGGAAAAGATAGGCAGCTTATGCATGTACACCGCATACATCCAGTACCGACAAATAAAATTACTTCTAATATTTATTTCACTAATAAAATCCTACAAGAAGATCGTCGGGTGGAATGGTAAGATACCACGACTCATTATAATAAGAAATTTAAAATTTAAAATATGGACCATGAAATGAAAAAAAGGTCGATATATTACAGATAAATTAAATCTAATTTCTAAATTTAGCAAACAAGCGGTAAATACACAATATGTGACTCGCCTGAAATAAGATGCACGGTATCTCGTTAAACAATCACTACCCTTTATTGTCCTTGACTGATGGGTATAAAAAATGAGGCCAAATACTTTGATTAAAAAATTTAAAACTTTTTGGCTTCAGATATGGAAGAATATTCTAAAATGAATTTGTGTACATGGTAGCTTGCAGATAAGCTGGAATGTAGATGTGATCACATGGATAACACACCACGTTGTCCAATGAAGTCAGCAGATATATAACCTCATATATGGGAAGATATATATGCTTTTCTTGGATACTTTTACTGCTGTGACATTTTCTGCAAAGGCATCTATTAATCTGGGCCAATGCAAATGGAAGCTGCCAAGTTTATGTGATCTTATTCGTTTTATTTTTTTTCGTCTTTTTTAAAAAGAGTGCAACACGAGTACTTTTTAAAAGATCGCCTGTTATTCTAAAATTTGTTAGAGAACCCGTAATTTGCGGATTTTGAATTCTTTAAAGGATAAATTATTTCGTATTGAATGGTTTATCAAGATCTGTATACTTATGTGATAGAACTTGATGTTAAATAATGTATGAAAAACTTAAAAATAGCCGGCCAAGTGGACTCATGAATTGAAGGGTAAGGAAGAAAAATTTTTCTTTTTGGTGTTTGTATTTAAAGATGTGTAAGTTGTCACACCCTTTATGAAAACGTATAAACACGTTTACATTAAATTTGCGCTTGAGGTCACGATCAAATTGCTATTTAGGACCATTTTGCAGTCAACAAATGGTATTAAATTAAGGTTTATTCCAGTTGAATCAAAGTTTTTCTATTTTAGCATATTTTAAGTGATTCAGTTTGATATATTAATTTTACACTTGTTAGGAAGCGATTGTCAAAATCACATGTTAGAAAGTGCAAATGGAAGGAGAAAAAAAATCTAAGATGAGTTTCATGGAGAGATTTAAATGAGATCTTCGTATATTGATCAAATAAAGGAGACGACTTTTGTAACTTGGCAAGAGAGAAATGTGAGATTTCACGGTGGCCAACTTAGGTTCAAGGAACAAATTAGGAAGAAGATTATGCTTGACATTGGTCTCAAATTAAGCACCAGGAAAAAGTTTGGCTCTCGTCCCCTAAATATACGGAGATAATTTTTAATTGAAACGAAAGATATTGATAGATCTATATAGTTGATCCTATCTTGAAAGATAAAGACTTAATTTAATTTGAAGATTCCTTCAACTTTGATATTTGGCATACACGAAGAGAAATGTAATGACAAACCACATAGTTTGACCAAATTAATGATAAAAACCAAACGTTGATAGATGCTCATCACGAACAACATCATTTGATTGGTATTCAATCCTATAAATCACGTGATTACTGAACCACCATTTTAGAATTTTGCAAGACAGATTTCATCGAAAACAACATGTTCCTGATCTATTAATTTATTGTTTTTCATCACTATCTACAAAGCTTTTCAAATGAGAACATAAGTTAAGTGTACCAACAGAATTTGAGTCGATAATAATTCCAATTAGTAAGCTGACAGATCAAAATGATGCAAATTTTGGACACGTTCTAACTATTTTGATAGGACAAGATAGGTAACCAATTTGACAGTATTTCGTTTAATGCTAAATACTTTCTTGACAAGAAAAAAACACGCACACACCGACGTCTCGGTCTCCGTTTAAAGAAATCCATGAATTAATAATGATGGACACGATTTTTTTTCTTTGTTTGTGGTTGATATGGGTAATTTTTTGACCACTTATTATTAATGATCGACCACATTTACAGTATAATGTAACCAGTAAGAAGGGTTGGAGAGTATATTTAGGTTTTGGCTGACTGATAGATTCCAAGAATATCAAGAAGACAGACTTCTCCTAAGTGCTTTTCCCATGACGTGTTCTTCTAGGAGATCTTTCTAGATCTCTGACCCAAAAAAAAAAAAACTAGGCAGTGAACTTCGTAAGCTAGTCTGGTGAGTTTTAGTAATGTTTCGAGTTAATTATTTTGAGTTAGTAATTAATTTGAGAGCAAGACAATTACTTTTAAATTGAGCGAATGTCATTTTCTTCCATGAATTTTTATTTAAATCTCAAACTCTCACACAAGGTTTTAGTTTTGCTCAGATTTCCCAATGATATCAAATTCTATCAAACAAAATCTTAAGATCAAATGACATTTTGGTCTTTTATTTTTCTATTTTTCTATTTAATTCTATTTTATTACCTTTAATTTTTTTTTTATGTCTTTAAAACGTGAGCTCGTTGCAAACAGCTATATGTTGGGTTAGGAAAAAAGATCAGATATGATTCAAAAGTGAATCTATTTTTTTTTTCCAAAGGTTAGTTCATTGTAGATCAATTATAATGAACCAAACCAAATAATTGTTTGAAATGGATATTGCAGAATAATCTTTTTTATAACGCAGAAAGTACTGGATTTCTTTTCCACCTTTCTGCATTCCCTACTGTCCTAATTAGTTTTTTCATACTTTCCAAAATCATTTTCACATTAAATCATGGCGACCACACACACTACGAAAAGTCATGCACCATTCCTCCCCATTATTTCCTTCACGTACTAATTCTGGCTAAGTAGCCAGAAAGAAAATGTTTGTATATGTAAGGGGCCCTTGATATGATGTGTAGTCGATGACAAATTTGACAGAACAAATTAAGGGCATGCAAATTTATACACAATAAAGTTACTATTAACTTGCATGCTTTTAAGGCATGCATTTTCTTGGATCTTTCTTTATCTTGTATTCTGTTAGGCATTGAACCACAATTTCAGTATTTTTTTTGGCATGTAGTTCACTATACGATTTGATGTCACTCGAATTTTATGTAAAAGAACGTACTGTTTTGTTGTTTCTATAAGTAGGGTATGCCTACCCTGGAGAAGATATCGATTATTCAACACTTCATTCAATACTTTCCCCTTCTTACTATCATAACAACTCAACTTTCACTTTACCGCTCTTATTATGGTTGACCCCCAACCCTCACTATATTTTTCCTCGCACTTACATTTTCCCTACAAATACTTGACTTAAGCGTTAGACGGTTAGAGTGTCTACAACTACATTGTATCTATTCCAATACTACAAACCCTACATTAAGTATATCAATACATGTTCTAAGTTTGTTAAACGTCAAACACTATTGTGATTGAAGGGTATAAGTACGAACTAGACACATTTAATCACGATAAATCACTACCCCACCACTTTCCCCAACCGATGGAGGCTTTGCTTCCCATATTTATTTTTTTTTTTTATCAGCATATTTATTAGTGTTAATTGTCAAAATTTGTCTATTTTGCCCATGCGTTCAATATGCTTCACTCAATTGTTTGAAATAACTTCCCACACTAGCATTGTGACATTTTTTTTTTCACGGAAAATGAACTTTCTTCCATAAAAGACAATTAGTATTTTACCCATTAAACGATAGATTGTTTTTGTTTTTATTTTTGTTTTTGGCTTTTGTGTTGCTATATATCACAAGGTGGTTAATAGGAGAGATTAACCTAAAAACCAAATAATATAAACCCGTGTGTGACTAAGCCCACTTCATGAGGGCTTGGTGTCCAGAATTGGGATCTCAACGCAATTTTTGCTATTCAGCAACTCGTGTAGTATCCTTCAATATACTTTCTCTTTTTCAAAATGCACCACGTAAAAATTTAAACAGTTAGATATAATTTATTATAGTTCTTTATTATCTTAAACACACTCTTATGTTTATTATTGTAATTCATGTTTACGACAAACTCAACCTGTAAATATATATATTTTAAATAAGTTGAGGCAATATTTGAATTTATAACATTTTATTATTAATTGGACTCTGATGTCATGCTAATTGATCACATCGTCTAAAAGTATAAACCATCAAAAAAAATTTATTATATTTATTTATTCTCTTTAACTTTTTTTTTGTTAACCATATTTTCAAGATGTATAAGGTAAAATAATTACTTCACAACACCAAAAAGTAAAAGAGGGTAATGAAAGTGTCACCATGTTAGGTGCATTATCATGGACAGAGGACTTTCGAAGCTTTAGGGATGCTGTTATCAAAAGCTATACGACTTTCTACCACAACATTAAAGGAAAAATGTGGGAGCAGATTGCTTCTTCAACCAGTATGGGCCATACTATTGAGCATTCCCACATTGCACATGTGATGCAAATTTCATAAATTCCATATGTTTGTATTTGGGGTTTATCAGTTGATAACGATCGGATTTCGTTGAATAATTCGGTTATTGAACTCGGCCAATTAAGTTCCACGACATGCAAAAAAGAAAAAAAAAATTGTCTCACCTATAGATTTCTTGATTTAATAGCTCAATAAAAGCCTGAATTCTCACCAGTAGGAAAACAAAGTGCCCATAGCGATCTTGCTTTACCTCAATTGTGGAAGACGGTGCTAATGTTTTGTTTTTATGATGACGAGAACTCGATTTACGCTGAATTTACACTAAGATTATAAATTTCATAATGTAACAATATGTCTCAATACTTGTTTTGAGTAAATTAAGACTAATATAGTAAGGTAGTAATTGGTATACTGAAATGGATTTGGATATAAATAGAATGGGTTAAGGAATAGAATGAAACTAAAAATGGAATGAATTTAGGAATGACAATGAGATGCTTGTATGCTCTAGGAATAAATAGTAGTAATGGGAATGCCTTGTATAATATGACAAGATTGCCTTTTTATTATAGTATTAAAAATAAGAATAAACATATATATAAATGTAAACAGCATAAACATAATAAATAGTATTGATAATAATAATAATAACAATAACAACAACAACAATAAATAATATAACAATAATAATAATATAATTATAAAAGTAATAATAATAAAATAATAATAATAAAGGCAAAAATAAAATTATAATAATATCAATATAATAATGATAATAATAATAATAACAAAATAAAAATAATAATAACAATAATAATAATTGTTGTTGTTATTATTATTTTTATTGTTGTTGTTGTTGTTATTATTATTATTATTATTATTATTATTATCATATTTATATTGGTATTATTATTATTATTTTATTTTTGTCTTTATTATTATTACTATTATTATTATTATTTTTTATTTTTATTGTTATTATTATTTTATTTTTATTTATTTATTATTATTATTTTAATAAATTTTTTTATTTTTTATTTTTATTGTTATTATTATTTTATTATTATTTATTATGATTATTATTATTTTTACTTTTATTTTTATTTTTGATTTTATTATTATTATTATTATTTTAATAATATTATTTATTTTTATTATTAATGTATTTTTATTTTTTATTATCATTATTATTATTATTACTACTTTTATTTTTATTTTTATAATAATAGTAATTATTATATTTTTTAAATAATAATAATAATAATAATAATTAAAGTTATGTTATATAAGGGAATGGTAGTTAAGTTTATTTCCAAATATATAAGAATGGATTAATCTCATATGTTTGCTTTGGAATTGCTATTTTTATGTACGCGGGAATGAGATTACTAAGTTTATTTTTTCATACCAAATATAAAAATAAAAAAAAGTTAAAAATATTATTTTATTTTTAACTTCATTTTAATATATCCATCGCTACCTAAATTTCAAGCAAGTCTTTACCATGTCACTCTATCCCACCTTTGAAAAAGGGTTCTGAATAGACATGCCCACCATTTATTGCGATACATAATGAGAGTCTATAGTTTCCATTTACATGGTCCTAATTACACTTTATTTCTCTTTCTGAACTTCTAGTGGGATCACAAAAAAAAAAAAAAAAAAAAAAACCTACCAGTGGTATCATACATAAATCTTGTCAATCATGATCCCTAATACCAGCATATGTTGTACTATTTCTTGTTTTCTTCTCTCTCTACGTTTCCACTAGGGCACCTTTTGTTTGTGAAGATTAAAGAAAAAAACAAAATAAAGTTATCATTAGGTCCAAGATGTGTTGCCATTTTTATATATCAGAACATTCATGGATGCTACTTTGACCCCTGCATAGGGAAGAATTACATATTTAGATTAGGTTTTTTTTTCTCATAACGTATAATGTTATAAAATAAATTAATTAATTGTGGTAAATTGTTCAGTATAACTGTATAAACAATTCAGTATTGTTGAATCACTCTCGTAATGTTATAATAATTTGAAGGGATCTAAATTGATTTAGTGACCTAAATCTACTAGTTTGTATTTTTTTTTTTACGTCATTCTTTCTATTTTGTTTGATCTTCAATAGAAAAAAAAAATGACTAGTCTAAGGTATCGTATCAATATTAAGGAAAGTACAAATTGATAACAATCTCTTTATTGGAAAAACGAGATAATATTCATAATATAAAGCTGAAAACTGGGTATGCTACAATTGGAATTTTAAAACTCGAGTCAACTACTTGCTTCATAATAATAAATGTTGAGACCTTTCAAATTAGTATTCCTTTTTTTTTTCTTTTTTCTTTTTACTTTTATTCGTATTGTCTTTAGAGCTTTCACTTGAACAAAAATTTTACTTCAAGGCGATTTCATATTTGTCTTGAGATTACTGTATGAAAGTGATTAATAAATCATTAATAATTAAATTTTGTAAGCCTCGATCCATCTCCAATGGAAGATTAATTATTTATTTATTTTAACAGAACAATTGAAAGAAATTTCACAAAACCCTAATATCTTTTTCCTACTACTATTAGGCATATGAGGAATTGCATTATGCTTACCTAAATGCTAGTAATTATTTAGGCCATTAGTTTATTGTGCATGCTTTTTTTTTTATGCGCGGCATGCGAAACACGTGAGTTTAACGGTGTAAATTTAATAGAAGCTAATGAATTAACGGTGTCCTTATTATAAAACGTTTGAGACTAAAATGTCTGATTTAAAATATTTGAAATTAAAATGTTAAAAAAATCAAACGTTAAAAACTATTTGAGTCATTTATCCAATTCCACTTTTCGTATATTTTTGTTGGAAAACTTTACCTTTCTTTTCCTTTTAAACATCATCTAGAAGTATTTGTATTGACATTTTCTTCCTTTTTATTTTGGTATGTATTGGCATTTTCTTCTTATCAAATCTTTGACAAATAGAACAACACTTGATGTAGACCACCAAAACCATTAAGATAAGTTCAGTTTTTCGAAGAGTAACATATACTAACATTCAACATTACCTAATTTCCCATTGTGAGTTTTTCATTTTTTGGTGGGTTGGCGATTGGGTCTTGAAGCTGATAAAAGTGATTGGTTAGAGAAACGTGAACGTGACTCTTTTATAGTATCGTAATAGGCTCATAATTCTCTTATTGTTTTTTGTGATGTAATTAACTTATTATCTTTGTATAATTTATGGCGAAAAAATCTTTTTGAGAAGTCATTGTAACTCATAATAAAATTTTAAAATTCAGAGCTTATGACTCTACTCAAAAGAAACATATTATTATTAATTATACATAAAACCTGTCAAAATTGGGTTTAAAAAAAATAACTTTTTAACTAATTCAAATTCGAATTTCTTGCCCATAATCCACAAGTTCTATAATACAAAGTTGAAATCGCATCAAACAAAAGATGACAACTAAAAAGTTGAAGACTTAAATAGCACGAGCTAGCATATAGGATAAAGGTGTCCACGACATGACTTAGAAAACCAGATCATTTTGACATTACAATGTCTTCAATGTTCTACAATATATGGTTCGTACTCTTTTCATATCAGTACAAAAAGTACTGTTTCTTCTTGTCATTTCAATCTTTCTTTCTTCTATTTTGTTAGGTGGGAAGCTACCATTTCCATGTACCCTTCTTCATGAATAATGCCAACCATAATGCAAAAGCAATAGATCGTAGATGATACGTAGGCCGGTGGTTTAGCGACTGCACATATTAGTATGGGGACATCCCGTCTAACTAAAAATGGTTGCTTGTACTAATTATCTTGTGCTCTATATCAATTGTTGCATACATTGCCCCCAAAAATATATGATTCAGCAATAATAGAATGAAATTCTTACTATGAAGTCGTGAATTCGACACTCTCCGTTGTTTTGAATTCCGTCTTTGACTAATCTGCTACATTTATGGGACGCAATGTTACACTCGAGAGTTTATCAGTTGGTGGTCAAGATCCGCTAGATAATTCGATGATCAAATTCCTCCAGTTGAATTACCACGTCATAAAAAAATTATTGCATATATTGCTTTTACAACAAATAGCAAACACAATGATAATTAGCTTCTAGTGCTAATTAGCTTATAGTGAAATGAATAGAAATATCATTCCACAAGTCATGCCACATCTTATTTCTATAATGTCTCACATTAGTAGGATAATTGATCAGTGACTTATTTATAAGTGGGTAGTAAATTTATGTAATAATTTGGGTCAATAGCGGATCTACATATCCCTTAACTAGGGAAAAACATATTTTTTTTTGTCCACAAAAAGGATTATATTGAATCCTATCATTGTTTGAGTGTACACTCTAACTCTTCTCATTAAATGAGTACACCCCTAACTTTAGAGTCTGGGCTCTGCCACTGACTTGGATTAATTATTTTGGGTAAGTGAATTTGAGAGTCTAAGTTCTTGTTACTTAAACCTACAACACCAGTTTAGCTAGCACACCTGAGGTTTTAGGCTCAGGGCATGACAATCCATTCTCTCTATCACTGTTTTTTTTTTTTTTTTTTTTTTTTAAATGACGGGGAACTCACTTTAGGTAAAACTATATTAGCTCTACTCTAGAGCTATAAATCTCACGATACAACATAACTATCCAATGATTGCTTCAAATCAATCAATAGTCATACAATATTTATGACAGAAAAGCATTGATTTGAATTTAGGAATATTTAATCACAACAAGTCATTAATGACCACTCTACTTAACCCTCTGGGGTACTTCTCAATATTTTTCATTTTACATTTTTGACATTTTGTGGCAATTTATGTCACATCTTATTTCCTATTGCACAAGTCGTGCCCCAACTTAGCCTCTGTTAGGCCTAACTTTTTGATATTTAAAAGTATTTTCTGTAAGTTTAAAAGTTGAGGCTAATCTGTTTGGCTCATTTCTGAAAGTATTTTTAGGTAAAAGTTAAAGTTGAAAAAAGCTGAAAAACAAGAAGTTCTAAATTAGAGTTTTCAAAATAGGTTTTTGCGAAACTGTTTTTTCATAATGCGAGAAGTAGTTTTCTTTTTCTTTTTCAAATATATCATTCATATTTTTTAAAGTTCAACATTGTCCAACATAGACCAAACAATCAATGATTTTTGTTCAACAGTACTTCTAACTAAAATTTTATAGCTCAAAAATTAAAATTTTACAGCTCAAAAATTAAAATTTTACAATTAAGTCAAACATACCCTTAATAATAATCTTGGCAACACATAAGATTGTACAAATTGTTGTTATTCACAGCTTCAATAAGCTAAATTCATAATTATTATGTCCGACCAAGTGGGATAAGACTTGCTTTTTCCTTCACCTCCCTGAGTGTTCTGACCTCGTCCTAATGTACCAATTCAGGTTTAACTGGATGGACCCCTTAAGTAATTCTTTGGGCTACGAATATATATTTTTGGAATGGGCCGACTCCACCGAACCCAACCAATTTACAGGCCTATTTACTTAGTGCAGGCTCCAAAGTAAAAGAAGTTGTAGATGAGGCCATTTGTATTAATGGGCCACCCAAGCATTATCGATCAATAGACTTTATTGGTAGTATTCTTATCACACTCCCAAGTTCTATTGGGCTTTCGATGTATATACTAATTTAACTAGTTAATTTGTCGTGGCCAATAAAAGTTGGACCAATATGTTTTCCAGACTTTGTTTATCAAAAGCCTAACAATCTGGATAGCCTAAACCTTAGCGACAAACAAGATTTGGTCCAATCTCTTACTATGGTATAAGCTCTTCCAAAGAAGCTAAACTACCCAAGACGTTTTCATTTTCCATTTTTTTCGATAACAAACTCGTTTGAGATAGATTCATATCAAATTCACTTGAAGGTTATAATCACGTGGTGTAATAGTGTTTTAACATTTGTTTCAAATTAGTAAAAAATCAAATATATTTGAGATAGAAAAATATAATTTGAACTAAAATTTTTAATCACAAATCATTACAAGTCACTATCTAATCATCCACCAGCATCAAACATCATTTTAAAATTTATATAAACTTAAACTAAAACTTTTAATAACAAGTCATTGCCCGACTATACACATCAAACTTCACTTTAAGATTTTTGTTTTTTATTTTTTTCTTTTAGTCATTGCCCGACCATACACATCAAACATCACTTTAAGATTTTTGTTTTTTCTTTTTTTTTTGGTCAAATCACTTTAAGATAGGACACGTTAAACACTAGCAACCCAGCCAAAAAACTACATACGAGAAGTGAAGCCACTGTGTCACATCTTTGAACACCCAGAGCTCAAAGCAGCTTTTTCATCATCCTTAAGCTGTGAAAGAGGTAAATCTTATTTCTTTTTCATTTCTCTTTCTTTCTAATTTAGCTTCTAAGAACTGGGCTCAGATCTTCTCGAGACACGGTACAGCGGGAGTTTTATGGACCAAGCTATCACGTATGATGAATTTGGGTTTCTTTTTGGTTTATGTTTAGTTTTGTTTAAAGTAGGTAAAATATTGTTGCTTTCTTAGACATTTGATTGTTGGTCTTTGTTGTTGAACCTTAACATAATTTTAGTAACGTGGATTGAATTAAAGATAAGGTCTTTACTTAATGTCTACTGTGGATTATTGAATTTAGTTAATGTCTATCTTTTATTTTTCTTTTTAATGATGGTAAAGATAGTTCTCATATCCGTGCATAATAGGAGTTTTGTGCAGCTCGTGCTAGAAGCTTGATTCTAATCATCATGTGTTGATAGGTTGCTATGAGCATATAAGAGTGGTTATAGTGAAGACTAGAATAGTTCTTAGCTGTGTGACTTACTCATCAATGAAGATGTATCATTTGAAGTAATGTAAGAATTTTAGCGATAAATCCAATATTGGACCCGAAATTTTCCAGTAGCTATACTACACGGTGCCAACAGACAATCCAGTAATGTAAGCATTTATAAATTGGTTAGGGAGCTGCCATTTTGGAAGCCTTAATTACTGATGAACTGATGAAGTAATTTCGTTTAGTACTAATGATATCGTTCTCTTGAAAAATTGTCGCATGTATCTTCCTAGAGGGGTCATTTTATCTGCGATGGATAGCTAGTGCTGGTCGGGTTCTTTGACTTTCATTGGTATTAAACTTTATCCGAATTTCTTTTATATAAGTTAAGATAATGACTTATTAAAGCTTAAACTGAATTTCTTTTTGTTAAATTTGTATTGGCACATAACTGTAAGCACAAAGGAAGCTTTTCTTCTTCAACATGAAGCAGTTGTGTCTCTTTACACATTTTGAAAAGAGAAGTAACGATGTTTCAGAGTAGTACTCTAATATCATAGGGGGCAGGGTGGAGAATGAGGTCAGCCTTTTCTGAAAGATATTATGATGATATATCAATTCTGATAATTTTGTTATGAAAATATGTATGTGTATCAGTCTATAAATGTATATACATGTATGCTTATGCACATTTCTATTTATATAATATATATGCACTAAAATTTTGAAGGTAAAGTGCCAGTTTCACAAGCCTCAGAAGGTCTGAATTGCCTAATCGCTGCGCTCGTGGATCAAATATAGCCATAGCAGCAGCAGTAGGCAGTAGACAGTAGGCCTCTTCCATGTCCAGCTGGATAATACATCGTTGGGCGAATACATTGTTGGGACTGAGCACTCCTTCTCTTCCAATTGTCCCATATCAAAGGCATGCCCTTCGAATTGCAACTAGTAGTGCTTTCTCATTGCGTCAGTGTTCACTGAGGAGGGCGTTGCAATCAGATGCTGATGCTGTTGCTGTTTCCACTGATGACAATTATGGTAGCAAACAAGTTATTTGTGTTACTCCACGGCTCTACGATTACATATTGACAAATGTTAGAGAGCCACAAGTGAGATGCTCCAGATAATGCTTAGATTTTGTGTTTATACTTTTTTGTTTTGTTTTTTTGTTTTTTGTTTTTTTTTTTCTCTTTTGATCATCTTTGCAGTTTTCTTATTCCATTCATACTCTTTTTGTTCCCAGATTCTGCGCGAACTCAGAGAGGAGACTGCAAACATGCAAGGTAGTCAAATGCAGGTCGTTAAAACCACTTATGGTTTTACTTATTCCAATATGAGTTTGATAAATTCATTAATATTCTTTTTTATGTTTCTCTTACCTAATCAAACTTCATGTATATCAAGATTGATCATTGTTGCTTCTACGAGTAGGTGTCTCCTGATCAAGCACAATTGCTTACAATGCTTGTCCAGATTCTAGGAGCCCAAAGGTGCATTGAAGTTGGAGTTATACTGTACGTATCCATGTGTTTAACATCTCAGCTAGTTTACACCTTATACATCCTACTTGGTTATATTTTTCTTCTTCTTTTTTTAATCTCACTCCCACATCTGAAGCCACATACCTCTTAAATATAACGAAAGTAAGAAATTTAAGTTTTCCGCCCCCTCCTTGCAAGGGATTTGGATCCCCTAATATATATAACGTTATTAGGGAGATCAATAATGGTGAAATGATGATGCAATTATTTGATCTTCGCACTCATGGTCGAGATCATTTTATCATAATTGTGTCGTCACTTCACCACCATTGATTTCCCTAATAACATCATTATGTGAATAGGGGATCCAAATCCCCTGGCAGGGGTCAAAAGTTAAAAAAATGGAAAATAATTTGCTATTGTGTTTTTTTCTAATTTTAAATATATAGTCTTTCAGTTTGGTTTGGTTTGGTTTAGTCTTT
>NW_026291701.1:0-31265 GCF_023091745.1 Budorcas taxicolor
TAAGCAATTTGTTTAAATTAGGGCCCCTGGGCTAAGGGGGACTTGGGCACAGGCCCAAGCCGCCCTTAACTTGGGCCGGCCCTGGTTTAATGGAAAGAGAGACCAAGAGATTTTTATTTTTTGATTCAGGAAGGATTAATTAAGGCTATACAACGTAATCAGTAAAACTCAAATTTACAACTTCTTGAATATACAATGAGAAACATTTCTACTGGACCAAAGTCCTAGTGGCAGAGATTTTTAGTTACTATTCATTTTACCAATTCCCGAGTCCCTCAACTCAAAGTCCATTAACACAAAATAAGTTGGTTCTTATGTTTTTAAATTACAAAAATCCACGATGAATTTAATTGTAAAATATGTTAGATGAATTTTTTATGAACCACTTTTTTGAGATTCAGGAGTAGCCTAGTGATGGATTACTTCTACTAATAGTTGGAAGACCAAGGTTCAAATTTCATGGGGATGGAAGGTTAAAAAAAAATTGTGAATCTACTAATTACACTAAGTTTGTCGTAAAATCACTACAAGAAATTTTTTTTGAGCCACGGTCCATCACCACGAAAATTTTTGTTGCCAAGCATTATGACAAACTGGAGACGGAATGGAGACGACATAGGTTAGTTGTCTTCAAACCGTCTCCTAATGGCGACTATTTGGAGACGACATTATAATTCGTCTCCAAAAGTTACCAATTGGTGACTACTTGAAGACAACATATATACATATGTCGTTTTCAATTTGTCTTCAATTGGTGACTACTTGGAGACAACATACATATGACGTCTCCAAACCATCTTTAATTGGTAACGGCATGGAGACGACTTACCTATGTCGTCTCCAAACCGTCACCACTTGGCGACATCGTGGAGACGACATAGATAATTATAACTAATATTATTTATTGAATACCAAATTAGTTAATTATTTGTTTAATTCAAGACCATTATTCATTTAATAACTATTTAAATTTAGAAACAAGGCCATTACCCAGATGTCAACATTGGAGACTTATGGCCAACGACCCTGTATATAAAATTCTAATTAATTAAATAATAATTTTAGATAATTAAAAAAGTTTAAATTCAATAATTTAAATATTAAATATGTTAATTTAATGATTAATATATTATCTAAATTGATAACTAATTTAAATATAATTAATATTATTTATTTAACACCTTATTCTTTAATTATTTAATTAAATAAGACTTTTCTTTATTTAGTATCTATTAATTATTTAGTTATGTAATTTTATTTATTAGTACATAGTAATAATCTTTGTTAATAATTAATATTTAAGATTAATTAATCAATTAACTAAATTTAATATTTGTTTGTGTATTTATTTTAATTACTTTAATTAATTAAATTAATAATGTTAAGATTTATAGTTTGATAAAATGAAAAAAAATTATATAATTCTAAAGGTATCTTGATTTTAAAAAAATTAGTTTAAATCATTTTAATATGTTCTTTTTAAAATTAAAATTTTTATAGTACTTGTAGTATCCCTTAAACAAATAAAATAAAGAAATAAAATCAAAAAAAGAAAATGCTTTTTTGAAGATGAACACAGACCTACAGTCTGTCTCCAATTGGCGATAGTCTAGCTCGTCTCCAAATTGGTGACATAAATAAGACGAAAATTTTTATTGCCCAACATTATGACAAATTGGAGACGGAATGGAGACAACATAGGTAAGTCGTCTCCAAACCGTCCCCAAATGGCAACTATTTAGAGACGATATTATAATTTGTCTCCAAAAGTTACTAGTTGGTGACTACTTGGAGACGACTTACATATAACATTTTCAAACCGTCTCCAATTGGTGACTGTATAGAGATGACTTATCTATGTCATCTCCAAACCATCACCACTTGGCGACATTGTGGAGACGACATAGATAATTATAATTAAGGCTCCATTTGTTTGCCATAAAATAACTTGCTTGTGAAAAATATTTTCTGTGGAAAATGTTTTCCTGAAAAATAAAATATTTTATAGGGCTCTGTTTGTTTACCGTAAAATAACAAGTTGGGGGAAAATATTTTTTTGGAAAATATAATACTGAAAAATATTTTCAAATGTTTGAATGTACCGTGAGTTCCGTAAAATATTTTTTTCAACCAAAGGAATTGAAAACATTTTTCAGAATTTTGTACTAGCCGCAATTGTTAACCGAAAAATATTTTACAATTGACCAATTTTTCGGTATTACCAAACACTGTAAAATTAAAAAAAAAAAAGTCACAATTTTTGACCGGAAAACATTTTACAGTTGACTAATTTTTCGTTATTACCAAACATTATAAAATTCAGAAAATATTTTACAGCAAACAAACAGAGCCTAAGAGTAAATCTCATTTTCCCCCATGAGTACTTAAAGTCCAAACTCCTCCGTGAACTTTTCATATCACCCAAATTCCCCCATGTCCTTATAGCCAAACAATGTCTTATGATTAAGGACAGTTTAGTCTTTTCATGTATTTTAAAAAAAAAAAGGAAAATGACAAAAACTAAAACCACCCTTCCGGCCAACACGAATCCCACACCCCATTCTCACTTACTCTGCCCCTTTCTCGATGACAAACATCGCACAAGGTCTTCAAGCCTTTTTTATTGGCATAGTCAATAGGCTCATCATCATCTTGAAACCTCCACCTTACCTTTTTTTTTTCTTTTGAAGATAACCGCAACAAACATTGTATAAAAGGAAAAAAAAAATCTTAGCTCTTATATTCAATAGCAGTAAGCATATTCCTACTAAAACAAAACCACCAGCTTCAAAATTTAAATGGGTTCAAAAGCAATAAGAACTCCCCAGTGTCTCAAATTATACTCCTAAACAATGAAATTGGTTGCACTTCCGAGATCCTCATGACTTGCGTTGACAGACAATGACGGCAGGCATATCTTTCTTACGGAGATCAAATCATGATGAAGTATGACCACCACATTCATATACCCTATGCACCACACACAGTCCCCCCACTTTCTATCACCAAACACACTACACAGTCCCTCCCTCTCTATCACCACACACACACACACATACACACTCTTACACCACACATAAACCCACACGGAATCAGACACCACACACACAAGATGCACAAAACACACACGTACACAAATTAGTGATATTGGGGTTTGATTTGGTTCGCTGGGATTTTTTTTTTTTTTTTTAATGCTGAGGGATTGGGTTTAATTTTGTTCTAAGGGCGAGGGTTGGGGTGGAGGTGTTTGGGGTCTGTTGGGTAGGGTTTGGGAGGGCTTTTAGTTTTTTGTCATTTTTAAAAAAAAGTGAAAGACCAAAAAGCTACTACAAGAAATTTCATGTTTGGAGACGGCACATTTTCGTCTCCGTTCCGTTTCCAATTTGAAAAGGAGACGGAACAGAGACAAAACTCAGGCGTCAACTTTTGACCCATCTTCTTTTTTGAATTTCGTCACCGTTTCGTCTCAAATGGAGACGAAGAGATTTTTCGTCACTTTTCTATCTCGCTCACATTTCGTCACCTTTTCATTTCCCTTACATTTCGTCTCCGTTCCATTCATTTCTAAGAGTAATTTAACTGAGTAAGATCTCTTTAGTCTCAATACTTTTAATATTCACATTATTTTCAGGTACCTGATACTCTCGTGGAGTAATATTTTTCAGTTATATTTCCAACTTCTTGTTTTGACATCTGCAAGATATCAAATAATCCAAAAATGCCAACTCGCATATTTTGCTCCTTTATCTATGGAACCGATATGTATACCACCCTTTCGATGTGTAGTAGACATTATTTCTTTATATGTGTTTTAATTGAAACATCAATTCTAATATATCGGAGCAATTAAAGCTGGTATATGTGACTTTGGTCACAATATTTGCATCCGGGAATACATTTTATACGAGGATCAATATGGTAAACTTGCCATAGAAATATTCATTGTTCTAGCTTTTATTTTTTATCCCCCTGATACTGAGAATATCATTTTATTAATTAGCAAAATATACTATTGAAACTGATCCCTTCAATGTCCCAATATAATATTTGATGGGGTTTTTATAAATTCTCAATTTCTTTCGTAAGCCCATCTTTATGCGCTTGTGGGGGAATAATAGAAACATACATTGCACAAAATGTATATAATTCAAACGGTTGACTTTGTTTGAATAAATGTTGCAGCATATGATACCTATGTCCTCAACAAGACCAGACTTAGTTAGTAATAATATTGGTCTAGCAATTAGTTGCAAGTATTTAATAAAGGTTTCAGCTAGACCATATGTGTGTGAGTCACATAATGCTCAACACAAATCCCAATATACACTATCATTAAATGAGTGGGATGTAAAATTTTTCTTTATTATCAAGATGAGTTATCTTGATTGTATTATCCAAAAATTGTGTCCATAGTGACTATGCGGTTCTTATTTGTGCGTCACTATTTGTATAGTACCCGGCACGCCACTATATAAGCAGTACCCGACGACTCCATTATTCAAAAAGTACTATTCACGATCATGTTCACATGGGTTACTATTTATCTTCTAATAATGTATTCTTGCATTCCGCATTCGAAGTATATAATATTCTCACATGTGATTATCATATTGGGGTATCGATTAATAAAATATCGAAATGATCCACATGATAGAATAATAGGCTCGCATATATCCCTTTGAATCATTTCTCGAAATACAGAATTTCAGATATCAATTTTAATCGAGATGACCTTTTAATCAATTTTCCTTAGGCACAAGCAGTACATGTAAAGTTATTTGGTAACAAAATCCTTTGATTATTTAATCGGTACCCATATAAATTTGCAATAATTCTTCTCATATCATGTCAAAGTATAGAACACTTTGGATTCAATATCTTATGGTTCATTAGTGGGTGTTCATAAGAATTTTTCATGAATTCTTTTCATTACCGTGACGCCCATACCGCACAAGTGATCATTTCAATGCGTGGAAAAAACTAGGATCACTATATATTTTCTCAACTGCTCATATAGTTGTATGAGAAAACTCATATATATAGGAATAATAATACTAAAAATACATTCATCCAGTAAGATATATTTATTTTATTCATCATACCACAATAAAATTATATATGAGAATTCAAAATCATATAACTCCAAGTTATAAATTGCAAGTGGATCTTGAGAATAATATGACACCGTTCAATAGCTCTAAACGATTAACAGCCTAAAATGAAATAAAGATTAGAGTACAAGAGTTTAATCGAGATCTCAAAATTCAACCATTTAAAATACAATTATTCTTACCAAAAGATTCAGATCTATAATATAGATCTTTATTGTTATAGTTCTAATCAATCTTTACATTTAGATTCAAAATTACAAACTTGACAAAAACGGAAAAAAAAATAAGGATCATAAGTAATATACATATAAAAATTAGAACCACATCCATGCACTCCTTCATTACTAACCTTTGAATTTTTTTTTTTTTTGGTGTTATGGATGAAGAAGAAGAAGATGAAGTGAAAGAGAGAAAATAATGGAGGAGTGAAAATGGTGTGTGCGGCGAGAGGGGGAAGGGAGAATAAAAAGAGTATTGGGTCAGAATCCTACTTGCTCGGTCAAATCTCCCTTTTCCCTTTTTTTTCATAAATTTATTACATCAAGATAGATCAAATATTTATGAAAAATAATGTGTAGAAATATGACATAAACATGATATAAATATTAATAGAATATTTAAATCATTAATAGCCGAAAAGATAATGTACAGTATATAGTTGGATAATTCTTTGTAAAAGCTTGTTGGGGATTTCATCGTAATAGATTCAATTGAACATAATGGTGGATTACTTTTACGCAATTCTTCAGAGATGTGTTATTTCTTTCTTTAACTATTTCCCCAAATTTTGTGCGTCAAAATGAATCTAGTATCCACAATAAAATAATCAAGTATCCAAATTCTGATCATGTTTTTAGTCATTTGAGACATGCGTCTTTTCTACGATCCGCGTAACATCCAATCACATTTGATAAATTCAGCATATTACAGCTCAAATACATAGCTCACAAATTATAATGAACCAACCATTATTTAAACATTATCATTGTTACCTTTAACTTTTGGTTTGTTTACTTTTCTTTCTTTTCTTTTCTCATGTTACTATTGGCATCATAAATCTCTAGAATTATATTGAGCACATTAAGTAAATATGTAATATGCATCGGGTAGTATAACGTACATATAAGGCTCATATTGTACTATAAAAGTCTGATTTTTCCATATCAATTGCAAAACACTCAGTATTTTGATGTATATGAATTTCTTATTTTTCTTCCTTTTATTATTTGACTCCAATGATCTGTCTTTTTATCCTTTTACTATCAATATCTATATACATACACAACACAACATGTGCACACCCACTATTTCCATAATTTGCAAAATAGAATAAGATAAAAGATTTTCACGCCTTAACATATTTCAATAGAGATTGATAATTATTCACATGTATCATCAATTATTTAATGCTGTGGGACCTACCTGTAAAGGTTGTTTATTAGCAAAATATTCAACCTTATCAAGTGTATAAACTAGAGACAATAATAGAAAGGCGTAAATATGGTGAGTGCTGATAGACTTAGTCGAAAAATGGTATATAGCTTTTAATATCAAAAGAATGTGATAGCAAGATTATATTAAAAAAAATGAAGAGCACATAATATAAAGAATAAGTATAAGAATCGCATGACAATATAAAATGCTCAATATCAAAATAGTTAGTCATTAATAATTATTTAGTTGTTAGAATTGTAAGAAAAATTAGTAATAAGTTAGATATAAAAAAATGTTAAGATTGTTAGAGAAATTAGTAATAAGTTATATCCAAATCGGGAACAATTGTTATATTTTTTTGATAAATAGAAAATTAAGTCCAATAACAGTTTCAGTAACATTGTGAGCAACGGTAATTAGGTCCAAAGATTAATCCGACATCCCTTTGAGTAATGGAATTTATGCCCAAAAATTGCAAGTCCGTGCAAAAATTTATTTGGTTAAACATCAAATTTTCATGTCCAAAGTTTAGTTATTATACTTTTAGAGAAGTTAAACTTCACCAAATGTATGATTGTAATATATTAACTAATCTATAACATATAATCAAAATGTAATTGAAGAAAGAAGAATTATATGTACCTTTGATAATATTTGATTACAAAAGTGAAGTGGTCGCATACTTTGTTGTTTGCTACTTCGGCAGATCTTCATGCTGATAACGTGTTATAAACTAAAACATAAATACTAAGAAAGTAATACTAAAACAAGAGAGAATTTGAGAGAGTAAGATTATTGATATCTTCAAGTGTATTTCATTATTACAAACTACCTCTATTTATAGAGTTTTCTACCATTTTGATGACATACTCATTACATCACATTTACATCACATTCTATATACATATAATAATATCCACTATACAAGAATCCTATAAGCATCTTTGACCAACAATTGTAGTAATCTTCCACTTAGGCGAAGATTCTATGAATAAATCTCTTCATCTTGATAAATACATAATGATCAATATCCACAACATCGTATTTTCATAACACCAATTTTTTTTTAAAATCTAACTTTCCCAAACCCCTCCTTCTTTCCCACGGTACCCTACCCTCACTCCGTCTCCCCCACCCCTACCCCCATCTACTGTACCCCCACCCCCATCCCGTGGCAACCCCACCCCCTATTAAAAGGTCCACTAGTGGACCCCAAGATCTAGGTTCTCAAATCTCACTCTCTTGAACTCTCAAAATCTAATGTTGAAAAAACTCATCAATTTCTTGTGTAAGTTCATTCTTTTCTTCGTTAACTTCAATCACATATTTATACATAGGTTTTTTTTTATATTTATATATAAATCCATAAAATTACTTAGAACATATTTTTACATACATAAGCATATTCAAATGGATAGTAATTATTCAGCTTTACCCAGAGATTCATTTGTGGAATTGAATGTAAAAGTTGACAGCTTTGGAGCCAAAAACACATCTTTATCAAGAAAAGGGTAAATTTGCGGCGGATTAAAATTTCGTCGTCAAAGGAGATAAATTGGCAGTGACACGACAAATTGGTGATAATAATTTTGGTGATAGACGATTTTCGTTTATTTGCTGTTGCCTAGACCCTTTTGGTGACGGAAAAGAGGCGGAAATTGACCGTCGCATTTGGTAGTTTTTTTTAGTGAATAACTTGATGGGGGAAAATATTTTCAAGAAAAATTATTTTTCTGGAAAATAGAATACTAAAAAATATTTTTTGGTGCTTAGATGTACAGTGAAAAATATTTTATGACATGAGATGTTATTAAAAAAAGAAAATATACATATAATATATATGTTAACAGAGAGGGTAGAGAGTGGGTAGGGTAAGGGTAGGGGTTAAGTTATGGTTTGGGGGTAAGGTAGGGGGTAGGGGGTAGGGGTGAAGTATAGGGTAGGGGTAAGGCATTGGTTGGGTAGGGTGTGGGCGATGTAAGTGAATTTCGAAAATTGTTTTCTTCTTCCAAAGGACAAAAAAATATTTTCACTCTTTTAAACTAAAATTTTTTCTTGACCGAGAAATATTTTTTGGTTGAACAAGTTTTTTGTATTACCAAACATCATAAAATTTACTATTTCCTTAGATACAAGAGACTCAATATTTACTTATTTATATATTTTATGAATTCACTAAGTATACCTTAACATAAGAGGTTTGAGATAAGTTCATGAATTTGGTCATTTAACAATTACATTGCTAATTGCAACTTTATGTGGTCGGGTAATGCTGCTTTACGAAAAGATTAACATTCTTCCACTTGACTGGATGTAAAACAATTTGTGATAATTCTCGTTGGATTTATACCTGTCACACCAATGATTACATAATATTTATCTAAGCACATAACTGGCATATTTAAATGTCAATTTTATAACAAATTCTATAGGAATAACGATGATGTAATCCACACACAATATGTATAAATTATTAAGTCCCATTTTATCGTTAATAATTTGACTATCCTATTTAGGTATAATTACATATAATGTACACACATTACAATGAAGCTAACAATAACAGTATTTACAAAATTCGCTGGCAAATTTTGTACCTTTTTGAAAACATACCAACTATTTACCTCAATATGTAAAAGACAATAAAAAAAGATGAGAAACATGCTTAGGTAGAAGGGGGGAAAAATTTTAAAAAGAAAAAACTAAGAAAAGTTGAAATAAAAAAAGATTCCTGCAAAGAAACTTAGGTCTTTTTCTTCTTCTCTTTTTTTTTTTTTTTTGTCTTTCTGTTAGTGTGTATGGAGCTTATAGAGGAGATGACTCTCAACAAAAACACATAGTATCACATGATTCACATATCCGACCTCACCTTATAAAACAAGATTTAGTTTAGTTTGGTTTGATTTACGGGTATATGGAGGTAATTAAAGCCGAGTTACTAACTAGTTAGCAACAAGAATATTATATCCTTTTTATCTTGTAATACAAGGTCTTGATGGGGAGTCGAGAATGCTCTAAAGTGACTTCTTAGCCATTGGCTTAAGTCAAAATTAGCTAAGTAATCATTATATTTGTTGACTTGGTGGTACCGCATACTTGAGTTTAAAGCCATTAGGCTAGATAAAATATTCTTGCACCCTTCAATATGAGTAGAGAGGGGCTATTGTGTCCTTTGAGTACATTTATTTATTTATTCTTTAATAAAATGGAGATTCGTGATTCGACTAAACCTATAACATATCATTATATAGTCTGCATCCAACTCTTGGATGTCCCTTTGAGTACATTACTGGTAATATAACAAAGTTCAATGCCATTAATATTCATTCTTAGAAGGATATTTCTTAGAAAAATATGAACTTATGACAACAAATTAATATCTTGCATGTATATAAAAAAGGACCCTATATAAAAACAGGTAATTGCAAGTAGTCCATGCAAATTAAATTACTTTGTGGTACACGATTATAACGGTTAATATTTTGTACATAGCTTGCATCAAACCCTACATCATTAAGCTCCTTGGCTACAATAGTTCTTCTCAATAAGCTTGTCTTTGCATTCTTCTTCCTTCCCTGCCTCGCATAACGAGAGATCTAAGAACAAGATCAAGTATGATTGAGGGGAGGGAAGTTTAATAAAAGAGAGGAAGGGAGGGAATTATAAAGGAAAGGGTTAAATCCACTTTATACTCCTATTCTATACATATTGTGACACTTATTACCCCTTACCTTTAAAAACACCCATTTATTAACCTTTGACTTTGGTCAATTTTAACATTTGTTAACATAAAAGCACAAAAACTAAATGACCCTTATCAACTATTTATAAAGACAAATATACCCTTAAATAAAAAAATAACAAAACCCCAAACCTGTCATCCCCAATCCCAACCTAACCCCATACACCCCCAACCCCAACCCTTCCCTCTCCCACGATTGAAACAAAACCCCAACCCCAACATCTGGTGATGTCCACCCCACGCGAACCCTCTCCACCACAACCCCAATGCGTGCACCACCATCCCCCATAGCTCTACCTCACGCGAACTACCACCCCCACAATACCCCACCCCGCGCAGACCACCACCCCATAGCCCCACGACACACTGACCACCACCTCCATAGCTACAACTCACGTAGACCACCACCCCCACACTGCGTGGACTATATGTGTGTGGTACTGTGTGCGTGTATTTGTGATTGTTTGTGTATGTGTTGTTTGTTTTTTCTATTATAATCATTTTGATGTTACAAGACAAAATAAGATCCAAAATCAGCTAGGGTTCTGTCATTCTTTCACCAAGATTTGCTCATTTTGTTCTTCTTGTTTGTGTGTGTACGTGTTTGTGATTGTGTGTATGTGCATGTTGTCATTGTGTGTGTCTGTGTGTGTTTGGTGTCTCACTGTGTGTGTTTGGTGTCTCATTGTCTGTGTTTCTGAAGGTTGTGTATGGATGTTGATATTGATGTTGAAGAAAGGGTATGTGTGCGGGTGTTGATGATGGAGGTATCGAAGAGTGTTTTTCATGGTGTGTGGGTGTTTAAATGACAAGGGTGTTTTGGCAAAAAATATGAACAGTAACACAATTGGTTAATTTTTTAACGTGAAGTTAATAGGAGGGTTAATAAGTGGGTATTTTTAAAGGTGAGGGATAATAAGTGTCACAACATGTATAGAATAGGAGTACAAAATGGATTTAACCCATAGGAGTACAAAATGGATTTAACCCTAAAGGAAAGGTTGTTTAGTTTCCCCTTTCCAGCTATGCTTTGAAAAGTTCATATAACCCCTCTAAAGGTTCTGCATTAGCTAACTTTTCTTCTACAGTTTTCCAGTTGCTCATTACACTTGCTCGTGCCGGAGTATAACGCAATGTCACGGAATTCAACTTCCATTGCAAGAGGAAGATGACGACACAACAAACAAAGACGATCCAAGTGAATTTGCCGCCGAGCCCAAAGAGACCAATTGCACAATCCATGATAGCACCAATAATGAAGTTGAAAATTCCCAAGTCAGTACGAGGTTGGGTCATGGCGAGATTAGCTAGCCAATAAACGGCAAAGGAGGAGAGCAGCACCAGAAGAGAAAGGGACTTTTCTTGGATGAAGTTTTGAGCTAGAGCAGTACCCAACAACCCAAGAGGGATTTCAATTACTTTTATTTTTCCATTTGTATTTCTACCTATATATGACCCAATTCGTGAAATAAATTTACTGAAGAACAGTGAACTTACAAGAAATGCCTTTGGAAGGACATTTAAATAAGATTCAACCACTAGAACACTTCCCACATCTTCACGTAGAACTTGAACAAAAAGCAAGTATCTGAGTGAGAAAAGAGAAGCTATAATAAATAAAGCAAAACTAAGTGTATGAGAGAGGCGCGCAAGTAAAGGGCCTACTAATCCAGTCAATATGTTCCCTATCTCTTTACTTTTTGTATAGCGTATAAACTTGGAGTAACCGAAAAGGGATAGCATAATCAAAAAAGCCAGTGAAAATGAACGAAACAGATAAATCCTGGGTGGGTATGAACGACAGGAAATGAATAGGTAAGAAGAATAGTGTCACGCAGAGGTGTCCACACAAGACAGCGAGCACATTCGAAACTTTTTTGTTGGCTAGATCAAGCTCCTTCAATGGTCGTGCAAAGAAGGCATAAAATGATGAAAAGCATGAATGGACAAGTAAAAGATGATGAAGAAGACACCAAATGTCCAGAGGAACTGGGAGAGAGACTTTACTTGAAGCAAAAATTTCAATTAGAAGAGATACCTGACTGATGATGGACCAAAAGAACAAGTACCAAATTGACGAAAACTCCATGGTCATCTAAGTAAGCGAAAATGGAAGAAATTCAGGGTGAAAACTGTAAGTTGAAAGCTAGAAATCGATGTCAGAGGGATAGTATGTTGGTTATGAACAAGGGCTCCTTTTTATACCTCAATGGCCTCCCTCGACATTAAACACGGTTTTGCACTTTTTTTTTTACGCGGATGAAAAATTTGTTGTTAATTTATTAGATACTAGAAACACGGTTTGCTGATATACATGCGGTTTGTAGACGTGAAAATCAGGAAAAAGGGTAATTCTAAACTCCTTTATTCATTGCAGAACAATCCCAAAAAATTTTACCTTAAAAAATGGCAGGACAATACTCGATAAAGCTAATGTCTACGAATTATTGTAAAAAGAGAGAGAAGGAAGGTAGGTTGATAGACATACCAGTTCTTTTTTTTCTTTTTCTTTTTTCATTTTTAAGTGAGCGTTCTCTGCTAAATGCATTGCAGTTCTGCAAGACCTCCAAATTTTGTACACAAACTACAAAATTTTTCTTAGTTTAATTTTCGTCTTCTTTAATTTATTGACCAAAAAAAAGATAATTATCGTCTTTTGCTTCGGTAAATGAGTGTATCTCATGTTGAAAAAATAATTGTTTCCCATTGAACATTTAATAGTTTTTAATTTTGTCGTCCAAACAGTAGTTGCAAGTAACTAATTTTTCATTTTAATTTAACTAAATTCTTTACGATAAGGATTAAATTCAATTTTTTTAAAAAATATTATGAATTAAATTGACTGATTTTAAATAGTAAAAATTAATTTTTTTTTTTTAAAAACAAGAGAGCAACTTGCACAATTTCCCATTAGAAAAAACTTCAAGTTGGTCATCGCTGGTACCATAGAAGTTTCCACAGGTTGCAGATTTTGATGGACATTTAATCATTACGTCCAACACCAATGGTCAACATGTTTTCAAGGCAAAAGTGTACTAGATATCAAATATCAGTGGGGGTTAGTAGACAAATTTTCAAAAGGTTAGCCTAAAGTAATAATAATCAATAGAAGTTGTTGGATTTCCACAAAGACACTGCAATAACGTTAAAAAAGCTTTACAGTGTGTTTGGATTGGGGAAAATGGGGGGAATGGAGGGTTAGTAAAGGGAGCGGTTTATTCTCTCTTTTGTTTAGTTTGAGAGGGAATGAGGGGTTGGGGTATAGAGGGGATGAGTCTAACCCCTTCATACCCCTTATATTTGATCCCTCCAAATTGGAGTAAAATGGAGGAAGGAAAAATTACTATTTATTATAATGACATTTTTATCCTTTATTTTTATTCTAATTACAATTATACCAAACAAAAGATATTTATAATATAAAATAAAAAAGGATATAAATATCATTATACGATCCCTCCCTTCCATTTTCTTTCTAATCCAAATAAAGAACATTCATCATCCTTTATGATACTCTCCTTTATAAAATTATGCAATTCAAATATGATTCCACTTATTTCCTTTATGATACTCTCTCTTCCTCTCCTTTATTAAACTCCCTCCCCCTCAATCCAAACACACCCTTATATTCTTATGGAATTCTCTTGACTTAATTGTTCTCGTTGATGACCTTTCTTGACTTAATTGTTCTCGTTGATGACCTTTTTTTTTTTTTTTGGTTTTTTGGTAAATTTTCGTTGACGACCTAAAATTACCATGTATGCATCAATAAAGAAGTTAGAAGCCTCATATAAGGTATTCTTACCAATCCAAAACTGTACAAGTATACAACGTATTACTCATGATCTTTTTAATATAAACTTTTATGTTTGTCAAATAATAGTAACAAAAAATTTGTACATTTGTGTTGAATGAAAAGAGGGACCAAGAGATTTTTAGTTACTATTCATTTTATCAATTTCCCCATCCATCAACTCAAGCCCACTAACACAAAAGAAGTTGGTTCCTACGTTTTTAAATTACAAGAACCTTTCCGATGATGGATTTAATTATAAAATATAGTACATGATTTTTTATTTTTATTTTTTATGAACCAACTTGTTTTGAGATTCAGGAGTAGTATAGTAGTGAGTTACTCACGTTGGTAGTTGAGAGATCAAAGTTCGAATCTATTGGAGGATTAGAGGATTAAAAAAAACTCATAAATCCACTAATTGCACTAACCCCACTAAGTAAATCACAATGAAGAAGTATATGTAGGTGGTTATATGAACTTTCCAAGTTCTTGGATTTACAATTGCCTCAGACAACAAACTCAATAATTTTTTTTTTTCATGAACTCACCAAGTATACCATAAGATAAGAGGTTAGAGATGAGTTCATCAATTTGGTCATTTAAAAATTACATTGCTAATTGTAATTTTATGTGGTCGTAATGCCGCTTTAAGAAAAAATTAACATTCTTCGGCTGAATGATCAAATAATTTGTGATAATGAATTCATACGGGTCACGCCAATGGTAACATAATATTTATCTAAACACGTAACTAATATATATAAATGTCAATTTTCAGTCAAATTCTTTAATAGGAATAACGAGGATGTAATCCATACACAATATGTATATATAAAATAATTTGACTATCCTAATATAATTAAGTATAATCACATATAACGTATACACATTACAATGAAGCTAACAACAACAGTATTACAAAATCCGCTGGCACCATCTTCTACCAACTATTTACCTCAATATATAAAAGACAATTGAGTATGTGTTAAATAGGAAACTTATTAGGTTTGACCAATTTCGCTATCCACTTCTTGTTCCCTTTCTCCGTATTTCTTTCCCTTCTTCTTGTTCTACTTCCTCTTCGTTATGCTTAAGTGGGACGACATCAAAATTCAAATTTGTTGGCGATTTCAGCTCCCTTGAAATGGCACTTCCCAATATGAGAAACATGCTTAGGTAGAAGGGGCCAAAAATAAAATAAAAAAACTAAGAAAAGTTGAAATACAGAAAAGATAGTTGCGAAGAAACATAGGTCTTTTAATTTTATATTTTTGTTTGCGGCTATATGAAGGCGAAGTCGAGTTATTGACTAATCAACATCACGAATGTTACGATCCTTTTATCTTGTACTACAATATCTTGTAGGGGAGGTGGGGATGCTCTAGATTGACTTTTGAGCCATTGGCTCAAGTTAAAATTAGCTAATCAATCATCATATTTGTTGACTTTTCGGTACACATGTTTGAATTTCTACCCATCATGGCTCGACAAAATATTCTTGCACTCTTTAATATAAGAGTAGAGGGGCTAATTGTGCGGTGTACATTGTCCTTTGAGTACATTTATTTATTTATTGGTTGATAAAATGAAAGTTGAAACTATGATTCGACACACAATTTACAACAGATTATTATACAACTATTGCACCCAACTTTTGGGTGTCTTTGAGTACATTACTTGTAATATAACATAGTTTAATCCCATTAATATATATAGTCTAAGACGTATGTTAATTAGAAAAATACGAACTTAAAAACAACGAATATCTAGCATGTATATAAAAACATGTAATTACAAGTATTCCATGCAAATTAAATTACTTTGTCCTTCAAAATTTGTGCTTAGCTTGCATCAAAACCTACATCATAATCATTAAGCTCTTCGGTCTTACACTCTTGGAACAAATAATAAAACTGATCTTACACAAAAGCTAGCATCATATCTTTTGCTAAATTAGTTCTTCTCAATAAGCTTGCTTTTGATTTCTTCTTCCTTCCCTGCCGAGCATAACGAGAGATCAAGTCATCTAGAATAAGCTCAACTCGTCAACCCTAAGTTTCCCATGCATTTCCTGCAGTACTTAGAACAACTTTAATATATGACCAAAATATTTCTCATTGGCTATCTTCTCTTGTACACTTAGCCATTTGCTCATTACAATTGCTTGTGCCGGAGGATAACGTAATGTTACCGACTTCAACTTCGATTGCAAGATGAGCATGAAGACACAACAACCGAAGAAAATCCAACTGAATTTTCCGAGCCCAAAGAGATTAATTGCACAATCCATGATAGCACCAATAATGAGGTTCAAAATTCCAAAATCATTTCGAGGTAGGGTCATGGCGAGGTTAGCTAGCCTATAAACGCCAAAGGATGAGAGCAGCACCAGAAGAGAAAGGGACTTTTCTTGGATGTAGTATTGAGCTAAAGCAGCACCCAACAACCCAAGAGGGATTTCAATTACTTTTATATTTTCATTAGCGTCTCCACCTATAAACAACTCGAATAATATATGGAAATTACCTAAGCAGAATAATGAACTTATTGATAATACAATCGTAATGCCAGAAGGTTGCTGAACTAGGATAACTCTTACAGGTTCACATAGAGCTGGACAATAAGCAAAGTATCTGATTAAGAAAAGAGAAGCTACAAATAAAGCATAACAAAGAGTGTGAGAGGGGTACACAAGTAAAGGGCCTAGGAATCCAGACCATAAGTTCCCCATCTCTTTACTGTTTCTATAGCGTACAAAGTTGGAGTAAGCGATAAGGGATATAGCCGCACCCATAATCAAAGAGCCAGTGACAATGAGCCAAACGGGCACTTCGACATTATAAATGAACTTGAAGAAATAAACAGGTATTAAGATCTGTAGAAGAATGAGCTTTCCAAAGAAGAATAACAGCATAGGATTTCTATCATATACATCACTCTCCTTCATAGGTTCTATAATGAAGACATAAAAATATGAGTAGCATGCATGGACAAGTATACTAATCCGAAGAACGAAACAAATGCCTTCGGGATCTGTGACACAGACCTTATTTAAAGCTAAAAGTACAATTAGAAGAGACACCTGACTGATGATGGACCAAAAGGACAAGTACCAAGGCGAGGAAAATTCCATACTGAAAATAGAAGAGATTGAGGGTGAAAACTGTAAGTTGAAAGACAGAAATTTATGACAGAGGGATAGTACGTTGGCTTATGAAGAAGGGCTTCTTTTTATACCTCAATGGCCTTGACAGCAAACACGGTTTTGGCACTTCTTTATAGTTATGGCCTTGACATCAAACACGGTTTTGGGACTTCTTTATAGTTTTTCTACATTTTTGTCGTGGCATAGGTCTGTAGTTACGCGGGATGAAAAATTTATTGTTAGTTTTGTTAGAAATTAAGATTAATAGAAACACGGTTTGTTGACATGATCACACATACTGTTTGTTGATGTAATAATCAGTGTAAAAGAGTAATTCTAGTCCAAGATTTTATAAGATGATTTAAAAATTTATATTTTTCTGATGTTATCAGTGTATATTCTAATAGAAACTTAAAATATAAGAGAAGTGCTTGTAATTAAGAGAAAAATGTTCCCATCAGGCAATACGTATATAAGCCTAACTCCTACCCTAAAGGCTGAATTTTGAAAACCTAATGCGACAAAATGAATCAGAAGGAACAGGTTGGATGTGGAAGAAAATTGCCCAAAAACCAAGAGACACTAGTTTGGCTGATGTGGCAGTGAGATGGCAAATGGTACCTTTCATACCATGTCAAAATAAATGATTGAGGCTATGAATGAAGGAAAAAGTGATTATGCTGATTATAATACCATGAAAAGAATGATAAGATGATAGTGGTACGGATTACTAAAACAAAACCTTTCATACCATATTAAAATAAACAATTGAAGTTATGAATGAAAGAAAAAGAGGTTATGTTGATTATAGTACTACAAAAAGAATGATAAGATGATAATGGCACGGGCTACCAAAACGAAACCTTTCATATCATGTTGAAATAAACAATTGAAGATATGAATGAGAAAGAAAAAAAAAAGATTACGTTGATTACATTACTGAAAAAAAAAGCGAGATAATGAAAAAGATACATCGAGTGCCTTATATGAACCCCTAATTAATACAAGCATATTTCAAGCAATTCCTTAACTCAATACAATAAACTCTGTATCTACACATTCTAACACTTTCTTTGTGTTTCCTATTCATCTTTTTTTTTTTCTTTTCGCTTTCCTTTTTTTAGCAAAAACTGGCCTAAGATAAGACGGCAAAGTCTTACAATTTGAGCTTCCTTTGCCAACTCTTTCTCATGAATTTCTTCTACTTCCTTTATTTCTTCATTTTGCTGTATGTCTATTTTCACTTCCTTGCTTCCTTCTTTCAGCGAAAGCATACCAAAGATTAGACGATACAATCTTGTAATGACCAAAAAAAAAAGTATATATAGATATAAATAAATAAATGAATAATGGGCCTATTTTGGTGGAGTATGTTTCCCACTCAGACTAAAATAGTGGGCTTATCCCACTAGTGGGGGTTATCAGTTATAACATAAGACCCTCATTGAAAGAAAAAAAAAATACATTTAATATATTAGCAGAATCCTAACACTCTCTCCCTAAACCTCATATCAAATGCTCAAAAAAAGAAAAAAACTTGGATGCAGAATATTATACAGGGAGCAGCTTTAAGAGAAACCGTGAGGTTTAATTGGTAAGAACCTAAGTCACATCTTTGTTAATAGTTTATTATAGGTTTTTCACAATAAAATATGCATTAGAGTGCGTAACCTATGTTGATGGGAGATTGTAATAGAATGTGTTCATGTGTTTTTTTGAAGGTGAGGAATCTTATGAAAGGTCGTGTTCTTCAAACTTAGAATTTGTTAGGTTTAATTGCTGGACAAGAGGTAAGTAGGAAGACCTCTTTTTTCATTACCTAATACCCTTTAACTTTTAGAGTTATGATTTGTGAGTTTGAAATAAAATTGATTTATGAAGTTACTAAAATATTATTTTCTTGGATGTATTGAATTTTTTTTGGATAACAATAATTTTGTTATGATTCATGTGAAGTTTAGATCGAATGCATGAGAGAGTTATGTCCCTTTTACTAGAAGTAGTGTTCTTGCTATATTTTATTAAAATGTTTTATTTATACCATCTGTCTGCATAGCATATATAGTTCTTAAAAAATATATATATAGTGAATAGCAATTAGATACGAATCGTACGATTCAATACGATTCACTAAAAAAATGATATGAATTAAATAGGAGAATCGTGAATCGACGTGAATCTCAAGTGAATCGGTACCGAATCGTAGCAAATCGTGTGAATCGAACGATTCACTGAATTGTTCATGATTCGGGTCAATTTTTTTTTTTTTTTAAAAAGCCCAAAATATTTCAAAGTAGATAACAAAATAAGCCCACTTTAGTAAAAAAAGGGAGACAAAACTCCTAACTGATTGGATCACTTGTGTTTACAGTAGCTTTTGAGCACTAGTTTGGGCACTTGTGAAATGTGATATTGTTCAGACCAAAAAAAATAGTGTGATATTGTGATGAAGAAATTGTTTGGGCTACTAGAAATAAGTGAAGTAGTGAACAATCTAGAAAAGTAACAAAAACATATATTAATATTAATTCAAATAAAGAATCTCAACTAAATACTGTTAATAAAAACATAATATGTCAAATATCAACTAGTTTTAAATTTGTGACCGAATTGGTACGATTCACAATTCAATTCGATTCACGATTCAAAAAAATGACATTTCGATTCACGATTCGACAACTATGCCGTACTCACTATTCACATGAATAGTGACCAGGTCACTACTCACCGTTTTTTTTGTGACCAACGATAGGCCAAGCAGTGACCTGCTTGTTGCTCTTTAATATAAAAAAAAAAATTATCTTTACTCTATTTTCCTTAAAGATTGACAAGTTATTTATTTTCAAGCAATAGTTATTTTCTTTCAAAACAAAAGAAAAGAAAACTTGGGACCAATTGGTGTATATTTGTATGTACATTTACGAAGGTTTCAGCATTTTTATTGAGACTTGATAAGAAATACTTTGGACCACTTGTGTCATATTTTGGGGTTGTGACCTAGCTGGCAGGTATAGCGAGATTTGAACCCTCTCTCAGTGGAGTTTGACATACACTGAGTTTTGGGATTGTGCACAATCTTTTCGTTGGGATCCCCTTTCGCTTGTGATGGTTGAGCGCATCTAACCATCTTTAGACTATGCTACCAGTTGTAGCCACAGCCATGTTTGAGTTTTGGTATAGTGGTTTGATGAGTTTTCGAGTTTTGAATTTGGGCACAACATTTTTGTACTACGACATATTAAATTCTGGATTTTTGGCATGACTATACATTTTGTTAGTTCATACTTAGTTATATTGCATGATTATTGGATTTATTTCGTCTCATCATTACTATACTGTTGTCCATATATATTTTTATTGTAAAGGTCCCATGTTATTTTTGGGGGATCTTCACACTTACTAAGATTTTTATCTCATTCTTTTCGTTATACCTTATTTTGAGCAAGTGAAGAATAGGTCTTTTGCAAGGTTATTGGTAGGAGACTATCTTGACGTTGGATAGTGATCGTCGTTTCAAGTTCTTGGATTATTGATTAATAAACGAGAGTTGTTTGCCTCTTTGGATATTTCTACGTGGTTGGATATTTTAGCAAGGGTATTAGGATATTTCCTTGTGTTTAGATATTTTTGTTTTGTTATTACCATAGAATTCTCTATGATCTCATTGTAATTTGGGGAGTTTATTCCAAAATTTTATGTTGGAGATTCGCATATATTATATTTGTATTATATTGGTTTAGTTGCTCTGCAAGTTATTGTTCTACTGGTGGTCTTAGGCTTACATTTGGAACATTTAGAATTAGTGTCTTGCGCACTTAGGGAGGATATACCCTTTTTAGGTTCGCGGCAGTCTCGTCTCTAGATTTTACATGCTAAAATTTGGGGTCGTGACAGAGTAGTATAAGAGCAATAGGTTTTGATCACTTGCAGCCTTAGTGGGTTGAGTAATTAAGCTTTTGCCTCTTATGGTTAGACTTATATTTAATTAGTTTTGAATTTGGTTTGTGACCCTGAAATTTATTATCTAAGAGATTAAGTTTCGAGGACGAAACTTAATGTAGGCCATCAATTTGGTGATTTGAGTTATGATCTTTTGGGTCATGTTGATTTTGGGTATAAGAAATTTAGCATGTGATTGTTTTGACGAACTTAGAGTTTAACGACTAAATTAGATTTAGTTATCTTTACATTTATCACATGATCTTGGGTATATTAGTTAGATGTTAAATGTAGGAAATCAATTTGGTGATTTGAGGTATCAATAGAGCTTAGGTCATAATCACCATGTATAGTCTCTGACTGTAGCCGGATGATACCTTGTGATAAATAGAAGCAATTGGTTTATGATCCTATAATCAGGCCTAAGATATTGAGCTATAGGCTTAGCGCGCTTGAGTAGGTTCAAACTTGTGATCTAGTTCAATCGAGATATGTAGTATTGCTATTGTATGATTTTAGAATCTTGTATAAAGAAATGAGGATATTAACCGTTTCGTCTCGCTGACAGGATACAAGTAGTTTTTGTCAAAAGTGACTTTTGAAAAGAAGAGAAAGTAGCATGAGATATAGTTGCAGGATTTGCATGGCATGGTCTTCACATTATGTAGTTTTTAAAAAAAATTAAATAAAAATTTTGCTCAGGTGTTAACCATATATATTTTGTGTTGATCTATCTTAGCGAGGTAAATAGGACAGTATGCGTTTGATAATTGGTGAAGAGAAGAAAACAAAAATTGTCTTCCATGATTGCCAGTAATTATATTATAATTGTGAGAAATGCACATTTCCTTTGTCATGAAATAGTTTTTGGTGATCTGTTTTCAGATGTTAACACTTTGGAGAGAATAGTGGAAAAATATGTTGAATGGAACAAATATTTAGATTCCATAAAGCATCTGATGCTTGTGGAGAATAATTTTTTTTCTTTTGTTAGTTCTTTATTATAGTGGGTATTAAGGAATTCAAGTTAGCGTTCCTCAAAGTTAAGATTATAGATGTTTGGGGTCTCAATATTCTGGAGAAGAAATTCCGAGGTTCTAACTTGTCATTTTTGTGCCATTTATTTCTGTGAAAATACAATTTGTGACACACTAAGAATTTGACTGAAAGCTTCAAGCATCTAAGATGACATTGTTATTGTTATTATTGTTGACATTAATGAGGATAATATTTAGGGGCAATTTTTTTTTTTTGAGAACGTCCAGCGACAGAGGCTACTCAAAATATGAGAAAGACATATCACCGAATAATTTGTGACTTTAAGGAAATGATGGAAAATTAAGTTTCGAGGACAAAACTTTTCTTTTGGGGGAAAAATGTAATGACCCAAAAAAAAAAGTATATATAGATATAAATAAATAAATGAATAATGGCCTATTTTGGTGGAGTATGTTTCCCACTCAGACTAAAATAGTGGGCTTATCCTACTAGTGGGGTTATCAGTAACAACATAAGACCCTCATTGAAAGAAAGAAAAAATACGTTAATGTATTAGCAGAATCCTAACACTCTCTCCCTAAACCTCATATCAAATGCTCAAAAAAGGAAGAAAACTTGGGTGCAAAATATTATACAGGAAGCAGCTTTAAGAGAAACCGTGAGGTTTAATTGGTAAGAACCTAAGTCACATCTTTATTAATAGTTTATTGTAGGTTTTTCACAATAAAATATGCGTTAGAGTGCGTAACCTATGTTGATGGGAGATTGTAATAGAATGTGTTCATGTGTTTTTTTGAAGGTAAGGAATCTGTGAAAGGTCGTGTTCTTCAACTTAGAATTTGTTAGGTTTATTGCTGGACAAGAGGTAAGTAGAAAGACTTATTTTTTCATTACCTAATATCGTTTAACTTTTAGAGTTATGATTTGTGAGTTTGAAATAAAATTGATTTATAAAGTTACTAAAATATTATTTCTTGGATGTATTGAATTTTTTTTGGTTAACAATAATTTTGTTATGATTCATGTGAAGTTTAGATCGAATGCATGAGAGAGTATGTCCCTTTACTAGCAGTAGTATTCTTGTTATATTTTATTAAAATGTCTTATTTATACCATCTGTCTGCATAGCATATATAGTTCTTAAATAGATTCTTAAAAAAAAAAATACAGTGAATAGTACCTGTACTCACCATTCACGTGAATAGTGACCAGGTCACTACTCACCCTTTTTTTTTGTGACCAACGATAGGCCAAGCAGTGACCTGCTTGTTGCTCTTTAATATAAAAAAATATATATATTTACTCTATTTTCCTTAAAGATTGACAAGTTATTTATTTTCAAGCAATAGTTATTTTCTTCAAAACCTAAGTGCTATTTTGCTTTCAAAACAAAAGAAAAGAAAACTTGGACCAATTGGTGTATATTTGTATGTACTTTTATGAAGGTTTCGACATTTTTATTGAGACTTGATATGAACTACTTTGGACCACTTGTGCCATATTTTGGGGCTGTGACCTAGTTAGCAGGTATAGCGAGATTTGAATCCTCTCTCAGTGGAGCTTGACATACACTGAGTTTTGGGATTGTGCACAATCTTTTCGTTGGGATCCCCTTTCGCTTGTGATGGTTGAACGCATCTAACCATCTTTAGACTATGCTACCAATTGTAGCCATAACCATGTTTGAGTTTTGGTATAGTGGTCTGATGAGTTTTTGAGTTTTGAATTTTGGCACAACATTTTTGTACTACGACAGATTAAATTCTGGATTTTTGGCATGACTATACATTTTGTTAGTTCATACTTAGTTATATTGCATGATTATTGGATTCCTTTCGTCTCATTTCATTACTATATTGTTGTCCATATATATTTTATTGTAAAGGTCCCATGTTATTTTTGGGGATCTTCACACTTACTGAGATTTTTATCTCATTCTTTTCGTTAAACCTTATTTTGAGCATGTGAAGAATAGGTCTTTTGCAAAGTTATGGGTAGGGAGACTATCTTGACGTTAGATAGTGATCTTCGTTTCAAGTTCTTAGATTATTGATTAATAAATGAGAGTTGTTTGCCTCTTTGGATATTTCTGTGTGGTTGGATATTTTAGCAAGGGTATTAGGATATTTTCTTGTGTTTTGATGTTTTTGTATTGTTATTACCATAGTATTCTCTATGATCTCATTGTAATTTGGGGAGTTTATTCCAAAATTTTATGTTGGAGATTCGCATATATTATATTTGTATTATGTTGGTTTAGTTGCTCTGCAAGTTATTGTTCTACTGGTGGTCTTAGTTTTACATTGGAACATTTAGAATTAGTGTCTTGTGCGCTTAGGGAGGATATACCCTTTTTAGGTTCGCGGCAGTCTCGTTTCCAGATTTTACTTGCTAAAATTTGGGGGTCGTGACAAATCTAATAATTAATTGAGCTTCTTTTATTACACACCTCTTTTCCAGTTTCTTCTACTTCCTTTCCTTTCTCTTTTTCTTTTTTCCTTTTTGTGCAACAAACATAAGACTTGATACAAACACAAGGCAATTTGGTACTTATTCGTCGTCTGCTCTCCCTTTCCTTTTTCTTCTTCCTTGCACAGTCGGAAATAGAGATGGTATAATGTATGAATAAGCTGATCATCTCTGCTTCCTTCTTCCTTTCCATTTTCTTTTTGCCCAAGCTCTTGGAGGGTGAAACTGCGTACCGCGTATCTTGTTAATTGGTGAAGGGCCTCTCTCTTTTTTTCTCCACCTCCCCCCCCCCCCCCCCAAAAAAAAAAAGGGGCCTCTTTTAATAGCTCAGAAAATGGCATTGACAGCAGACACAGTTTATACACTTTCTGGTTTTTCTCTCTTTTTTTTTTCTAAAAAAAAAAATTGAGATACGCGGTAAACACGAAGACGCGGAGTTTTACAGGAAGTTTCGCAGCAGTGCCTGTAAAAGTTACGTTTTCAGCGTGAAAAATTGACCACCAAAACTGGCAGTAAAAATCTCACTGAAGCTATAATGGACTAATAAACTGCCTATTAATTTCCATTTAATTGAAGAGCTTCACATGACTTTACCCATTCGATGAATAAAAGAATAAAGAGGCTTCAGCTTTTGATGAATAGCGAAAACTAAGCGCAACAAGTGTTTATTTGAGACTATAGAGTGATCGATGAAGATGACATATGTACAGGACAAAGGGCCCAAGTATGAGCAATAATAATATTCTTTCTATAGGCCTTTTCTTTTCATTGAAAAGAGTACTAATTAAACGATATAGTATATTGTTTTTATGTTAATGATCAGAAGCCTTTACCCAAAGCTGTTTACTGGAGAAAACCAAGAGAAAATTATTTTAAAATGAATATTGATGGAAGTTTCCATGCGAACTTGAACCTTGCAGGGCGAGGTGGTATAATTCGAAACTAAAAAGGTGACTTTGTTATTGCTTTCTTCTGTCCTTTTGATTGCAATAACTCATTTAAAGCGGAACTGTTGGCATTGGTGATGGGTCTTGAAGTGTGTAAAGATAATGGTTTTCATAATATTTGGATTGAAATGGATGCCCAGAGCATCATCAACCTCATTCAGTCAGGTAGTAGGGGGCCGTGGGAACTTTGTTATGA
Source organism: Budorcas taxicolor (assembly GCF_023091745.1). NCBI lineage: Eukaryota > Metazoa > Chordata > Mammalia > Artiodactyla > Bovidae > Budorcas > Budorcas taxicolor. The sequence goes on from NW_026291701.1 coordinate 25,779, forward strand.
TCTCAGAAACGATAGAAAGCTCATGGTTGATTTACATGCCTGCATTTCTTATATATTCAGGGAGGGAAACCAACCAGCAGATTTCCTTGCTAATTTGGGAGCTCAGGCATCATCGATGACTTGTATCTATAATTTGCATGATTTTAAGATTCTTAAAGGTATGGTTTGCACCGAAAAGGCAAACTTACCTCATTTTAGGATTAGATAGGCTTTTATCTTGTACTTTGTGATCTTGGGCTTTTGGAAAGATGGCTGCATCTTTCCATTTTTCAACTTGATCTTTTGACTAGGTTTTTTTGTAAGAAGTGGCGGTTTTGTGCCCTTCTAGTTTAGATTAGACGACAGGGTAGGTAAGTCCCCCATCCTCCTGTGGAGATTAGGCCTTACGTCCCCCTCCACTTTTGTACTTTCTTTTTTTGATATTAATAAAATTTTGGAGGATGTCGTCCCTCCTTTGCCAAAAAAAAAAATATAGTATACATCAAAGATATATTTACGAGAATTAATAATTTTTACTCATTATATTTTTAATATTTGCTAATAATATTCTTAAGTTGAAGACATAAAAGGTACCTTTTATATTGAAAGTCATATCCCATCAATAACAACAATAAGCTGCACAATGTCAATAAAGTAATTGGCATTATTCATGTGTTGTATTTTCGTTGAAAATACCCTAAATCCTAAATGTTTTCATATCCTAAGAAGGATAGTTAACAATTTTCAAGAAGTGATATCATGTTTTTGTGTTGCGCTAAGGAAATATTTTAAATACAATAATCCATTTAAGTTATTCATTGTATTGATTTCTTGCAATGAATACTACTGATTTCGTTCAATAATACTGATTTGGTTATATTATAATTTTTGGATCACACATGCACTCACCGAGAGCACACAATACAGTAGAATTAACACACGATATTTTAAGGTGGATCGACCCTCTGTCTACGTCCACAACCCAAGAAACTAGAAAATCCACTATTCAATATGAACCATTACAATGCGACGGATCTTTACATAGATAAAAATCCAAACCCTCCCACAGTCACAAGCTCTATATTATCAAACACACACTTCGTCCTTCGTTTAGTCAACTCTATCACTTCAAATTCATCGTTTAAGTAGCTAGTCAAAAGTTAATTATTGGACTTTGTTGTATTAATTCAGTTAAGCTTTTCCCAAAAGAAGGAAAGGAAGAAGAAACAGAAGTCTGAAAAGAAAAAGAAGACTGTTGAAGACTTTTTTTTTGTTTTATGTTTTGGTTAGTTGTTGAAGACTTATGATTTTCAACAATAAGTGAAAAAGCATCTCATCCTACTAACTTCCACTCAAATCTAGTTCACTTTTCCATAAATACGACCATTGGACTTCACGCTATTACCAATTCTCCAATAAATTTGCACCTAATGGAAACTTCCAATGACTATTACCAACGGACCAACTTGAAGTTCTCTAATCTTTTATGTCACTTTCAAATGTCTTAGGACAAACATCTGAACAATTTATTATGGGAGAGACTCATATATGTTAGTCAAGTCCATAGTTGTCGAATCGTGAATTATATCGTAAATCAAAATATTATTTTTTTAAATCGTAAATCGTATCAATTCGGTTATAAATTTAAAACTAGATTAATTTGATATATTATGTTTCTATTAACAGTTTTTAGTTGAAATTCTTCTTTTGAATGAATATTAATATATGTTTTTTGTTACTTTTCTAATAATCACTATCTTGCAAACTAAATTTCAAAGCAATTTTATGTCCAAACTACAAAGACCACATATGATTGCTTGTGAATCTAAAAAAAAAAATATATATATATATATATAATATATATATATATATATATATATATATAATATATATATATAGTACCATTGCTTGTGATAAAGAATAAATAAAACAAGCTAATATAATTTTGTTTTTGTGTCTGATGCCCAATATTTCTTTGCTTTCTAAATGATAAGTTAGTTTGGACATCAGTAATATTTTTTTGCTTTCTAAATGATAAGTTAGCTTGGACATCAGTTATATCACTTTGTCTGGAGTCCCATTCTTCCTATCCATTTTCTTCTTAGTGTCCTTGCCTTCCTAGTTACTGTCATTTCTTTGCAGCATTCAGTTGCTTCTTGGACTTGAACATGATGATAATCAACAAGAAAGACGAGAAATCCAACAAATTGAAAAGCCGAAACAATAGTCTGCCGTATGAAAAAAATATCCAAACCAGAATGCAAGACGAGAATGATATGGGCAGCAATAAGAACTCCAAAGCAGCAAAGAATTTAGGGTAAATAGCACCATAGCCTCTTATGGTTTACCTAAAGTGCACAAAATCCCCCGTGGTTTCAAAAGTGCACCGGACTCCCCTGTAGTTTGAAAAAGTGGCACACGTGCCCCTCCGTCTCTTTTCCGTCAAATTTATAATAGAAAATGTGAAATGACTTAAATACCCTCAATTCATTATTTTTTCCTGTATTTTTCCTTTTTCTTTACCAAAAAATTATATAATATATATACACACACCACACCAAAAAAAAAAATGATAATATATAACATATATATACACACACACACCAAACCCAAAAGAAAAAAAACAAAGATGTATATATATATAATACATATACACATACAAATATATACACATACATACTGGGGTTTGGGGGTGGGGAGTGGGGTGGTTTCCACGGGACTGGGGGGTGTGTTCCGCGAGGGGGGGGGGTGGGGTTTGTGTGTATGTATATATATATATACACACGCACACCAAACCCAAAAAAAATATATATATATGTATATAGATAATACATATACACATACATACTGGGGTTTGGGGGTGGGGTGGTGGGTCTTGACGGGGCTGGGGGGTGGGTTCCGCCAAGGGGTGGGGTGGGGTGGGGTGGGGTTTGTGTGTACCAACCCAAAAATATATATATATATTCAGTTGGGGACGATGAATTTGTTACTGTTTGTTGCTGTTTTTTTTTTTTTTTTGTGTTGTAAAGGGTTTTTTTGTCAATTAAGCCATATATTTTATTGAAAAAATTATTGAAAACCAGCCAAAGTTGCATGGAGGCACGTGTACCTCACATGCCGTTAAAACTAACGGATTTATTGACGGAGGGGATTGTGGTGCTATTTTTTTTAAACTACAGGAGGGTCCGGTGCAGTTTAAATACTATAGGAGGTGTTGTGCACTTTAGGTAAACCATAGGGAGTTACGATACTATTTACCTGAGAACTTATTTCAAAGCAGTAGCAACAACCAAAAAAAAAAAAAACGAAAAGAAAAACTCAAACCGGAAGCACGCGGTTGGTCAATCTGCGGATTCTCTCCAATTTGCAATGTTGATCACCAAGGTCATCATTCTAATCACTTTCACGTTTTGCCGTTTCAACTCTTGCTTTGGCTCTTTTTTTTTCAATGAGTTATTAATGAGCGCAACAACAAAGCAGGATATGCAAACAAGTTGCAGTTTGTGAGTGTGGCTAAATCGTGAATGATTCAGTGAATTGTACGATTCATTATAATTCGATACGATTCATATACGATTCATATTGATTCACGATTCTCTCATTCGATTCGCATCAATTCTTTGTTGAATCGTATCAAATCGTATGATTCGTATACGATTTCCACAACAGACTCAAGTCCATCTCCATACACTACCAACATTTCGTGGGATGGGGTCCACCACATTGAGTGCCGCACCATCCTCATAGGAGCAATATCTTTTAATTATAACACCTTCGGCTAGATTTTTAGCTTCATTAGGTCAAGTTGCATATACAATTAAGAAGAAAAAAGCTATCTTACAGCCCTACCCTTTACTAATCCATGTCAGGCTGGTCCCAAGATTGATGCTTTATTGAAAGTGATCTTATTTTTCATCTTTTCTATCATTTATCTGGTGGATTAATAGGATAATACTATTTTCCTATTGTATTATGAATTTGTAATACCAACCAAAGATTAGGAAATTTGCGTGTCTTTGATTTCATCAACCTGACATGACCCTGAGAAAAGTTTATATCAATGCAATTTTATTTTTATCTTGAAACTTCAAACACAAAATGGCCTAAATTTAATTGTGATAGAAATGGTCTCCATAATATTTCCAGATTACGTTTAAAAACAATTATTCCATATTCTTTTCCTTTAAATAAAGCATTGTTTAACAGTACATTCATTAACATAATCCATAATTTGTTTATCACTCCATTCAGAACAATTTTTTCAACCTGATATACGCTTATATTTACCAGAAAAGGGTATCTAAACTTAGAAAAATTTTGTTGTGTACAAAATTTGGAGGTCTTGCAGAACCTCATGGCGTTTAGCAACCCACTTTCTCATCCCCCTTCTGTTATACAATTTCTTCACAAAAAAAGAAAAAAGAAAGAAATTGTATACCGCCGTGATTTACTCTTATCAAATCCAGGTAAATTTAAGCAACGAAACATCTTCGGCTAGAAAAATTATGTTATTTGGTCATTGTGAGCTAGAAATTAACGACACTATTTAGTGTCATGAGGTCTTCAAGTAAAATGCTTAGACGTGGCTATTAATAAGAAGTTTGAGGCATTAGTTTTATTAAGTGTTGTACTGCCATTTATATGGTCAACTTTTGCGATTGTTTTGCCAATGAATATAAGACTCTAGAATTACTCTTTTTTAATTACTTATTATCACGTCAATAAAATGTATGGATCATGTCAACAAACTGCGTTTCTGGTAACCTTAATCTCTAATAAATTAATCACTACAAACTTTTAATCCCGCGTAAGCAAAAAGTGAAAAAAAAAAAGAAAAAGAGAGAGAGAGAGAGAGAACTGCGCAAAAACTGTGTTTTATGTGAAGGCCATTTGAGCTATAAAAAGAAGCCCTTCTTCTGAAATCCAAACATTTAATGAGCATGTTGAAAGAATGGACATAATTTGATGTCATTATTGATTTATGTCATGACTTATTAGAGTTTATTGACTTGATACTTTTGAGCTCGCTTTATGTTTCTGATTTATTTGTTTTCTATATAGTATACATAATTGATATAGATGAAAGATAATAGATATAGTCTCGAATGAAGACATTATTGTTGGACTATTAATTTACCTCTTATTATGGATAATATGAGTAACGAGCTAACGTTGTAGTACATAGAAGGTAATATGTCAAAATTAATGACGTACAACTACCATAACTCCCATTAGTTTATTACTTAATAATGATTTTACGTAGCCAATGTCAAGAAAGATTTAAGATAATATGATTGTCGCATGACTGGTATTATTAAACATAACAGATGTCACATGGCCAAATGTGAGAATGTTAGAATTAAGTGGCCCACGTGTAAATAAAAGGGCTTGTAATCTAATTAGATAATTATTTATCTAATGATTTAATAATTAAGTTATATCTTCTATAAGTAGAAGCACAACAAAATTTGCTGTGTCTTCAGTCGTATATCTATAGGTCTGTTTAGC